>NC_084622.1:55227568-55365068 GCF_033978795.1 Nerophis ophidion
TTGTTTGTAGTACATTCTATAGTGTTGTTTATATGCCTCATTTGTCATGTAAAAGTTTGTTGATCTTTTCAAAAGGCATGTTACATGCTAAAATTGTGCAGTTTTGGGTGGGCGAAGCACCAATCAAATTAATTAAAATTGATTTTTAATGGTCGATGTTGTTTTGAGTTAACGAGTGTTTTGAGTTATGAGCTTGGTCATGGAACCAATTGATCTGATAGGTTGAGGTACTGCTACCGTACATTAATCCGGAAAGGTACAGAGCAGCTATTGCCAGATCAAACTTACGTGTTGGATGATGTGGTGATTTAAGGGTTGTTCTGCATTTTTCATTGGCTTTTTCCAGCCATTCATTGAAGTTCTCCTCTGCTTTCTTCCGTCGCTCCTTCTCCTGCTCCTCCCTCAAACATGCTCTCTCCTGTCATAATAACGCTAATTAAAAAAATACATAACCATAATAGTAGCTACCTTGCCAAAATACTTTACAATCTCTTGCTTTTCCTTTTCCTCCCTCTCCCTCTTCTTCTTCTGAAGCCAATCTTTGTACTTTTGTTGAGCTTTCTGTTTGGCCTCTTTGTCTTTTTCCTGTTGTAGTCGCATCTCTGCTTCTTCTTTGCTTTTTTTCAGAAGATGCTCACGCCTTTCCTTGGATTGCAAGAACAGAACCCAGTGTTATATTAAAATCGCAGTCCGAACGGTAATGGCGCAAATCAAAGCTCATTATGAGATTTACAAAGAAAAGTTGAATGTAAATGTGTTCATTCAACAAGACTGTGTAGAACAAGACAAAAATATTTATATGAAATCGACACAAATCACGCTTTTGTCCAGTTTTCCACAGTAAACTAATGAACAAACCCTCCAGTTACACTTCCAATACAACTAATTTCTACATCAAAGTGCAAAGAGTTTGCAAAATTCTTTAATGCAAAAGTTCAAGGCATTAATGCAATATTTTCTGAAACAAATACCTATTCTTCAGCCAGCTAGACAACTAGAGCTAGCATATTTTACTCCTGTCACTGACAAAACAATTGAAAAAATCCGGGCTCAACATGTTGCCTTGATTTTCTTCAGTTAAACTCTGACAACTGAAATCCTTGTCTTTGGCCCACAAACACAAACTATTAGTCACCTTGAGACTTTCTCCCTGAAACCTATTAATTCAGTTAGAAATCTGGGGTTAGTAATTGACTCAGACTTGTACTTGCCAAAATCAAGGGGAATAATGTCTCAATCAGACTTATAAAGTCTAATCCATGTCTTTGTCTCAAGCATGTTGGGCTACTGTAAAGGCCTTCTCACTGGGCCCTCTAAACAAGCTGTAATGCAGCTGCAGTACATCCAAAATGCTGCTGCTGCTCAAGTCCTGATCAGAACCAGGAAATATGACCATATTAGTCCAGTGCTCAGGTCACTGCACTGGCTTTCTGTTGTTCAGAGAATAGACTTTAAAACAGCTCTGCTTATGTAAAAGTCCTTTCAGGGTCTTGTGCGAAAGTACGTTTCTGACATGTTAGAGACATATGAACCATCTCGAGCTCTGAGACCCTCAGGGAGTGGTCCCCTGCTAGTGCCCAGAGTCAGGACGAAACATAGTGAGGCTGCATTTCAGTTTTGGAGATGTGAGACAGGCCTCAACATTGGCAATATTTAAATCCAGGCTGAAAACACTTTTACTGAATTGCGTACATGACAACTTAAAGTATTTAATCTACGCTGATTTTAATTTCAATTTATGGTGATTTATTTTTATGTTTTTAATTTGAATTATTCTTATTTAATTGAATTATTTTAATTTAATTTAATACATTTTCTGTAAAGAACTTGTGTGCAAATTGTGCTCTTTAAATAAACTTGCCTTGACTATTGGGATATGTCGATATATTGTGATCATCATACACAGTTAACTACATGCATTTAAAATGCAGCTTAAAGAAACAAGTTGTATATTTGTACACTAGATGAAGGTATTAATTAATTGGACGGACTGAGTGAAAGTATTTTTTCATTCGTTCTTCATTACACAGAAAGTGGATCAAGTCTCTTGCCACTTAAATGTGGAAAAAATGCCCTCGATTTATTAACTGTCCTGGGGACGGCGTGGCAAAGTTGGGAGAGTGGCTGTGCCAGCAACTTGAGTGTTCCTGGTTCAATCCCCACCTTCTACCATCTTAGTCATGTCAGTTGTGTCCCTGAGCAAGACACTTCACCCTTGCTCCTGATGGGTCCTGGTTAGCGCCTTCCATGTCAGCTCCCGCCATCAGTGTGTGAATGTGTGTGTGAATGGGTGAATGTGGAAATAGTGTCAAAGCGCTATGAGTTCCTTAAAAAAAGGTAGAAAATCTCTATATAAGTATAATCCATTTACCATTTAACCACTGTACTGCTTTGCTCACCAATAACCCTGCACAAATTTCCAATCTGAAATTTGTTTCTAATTGACATTAAACATTTATATTATGTTATTTAAAAAAGTATTACATTAAGCAATATTTTTCCACCCCTAAGTAACATATAGAACAATTCAATGGTACATAATTAACCTGAGTATCTTCGTTTTGTTGTGTTTTCTGTTGATTATTTTAATGTAAACTATGTGCCTTGGCTCACTGAAGGTTGGCAAACATTGGTTTACCTGTTCTCTTTTCATTTGTTGCCAGTCTAGAATGTTTTTTTCTTCAATGAGCCTTTTTCGCTCTCGTTCCCTTTCTTGGCGTTCTTGTTGTTCCTTCAGTAAACGCTCCTAATTTTAAAGGGACAAAGAGTTTTAACAAACAAAAAATGCAAAGAAATGACAAGAAACAAAACCAAAATACTTTATATCCTCAAAAAGTGGTTTACTTTGTTTAGCTATTCAGAGAGCCATTATACTATTCTTACCCTGCAGGAAATCCCCACAAGCCCTTAGTCACTACTGATAGCAAAAAATAAGTAAGAAGGTTGCACAAACTTATTGTCAACTTGCCTCCTCGTTTTTCTTTTTCAATCTGAGTTGGTCTTCTTTCATTTTTTTAACCAGCCACAATTCCCATGCACTGAGGGCTTCAGGTCCCATGTGCTCTGCAGGTGACTTTTGCAAATCGCATCTGAGAAAACAAGGAAGAAAACTTTTAATGCGATTATTCTGTAGTGTTTTTGTATGTGTGGAGACAGCTAATACCTGAGTGAAGAAACACTGCATTTTTGTGTGTCTTTAAGGGATGTCTGATGCGTTGTATTGAGCTCGGCTTCTTCATCGCTCTCATAACTATCATGATAAATGGGGGACAGAAGGGAAAAAGTGTCGTCGTCCTCGGATAGGACGTCGTTTGCCCCCAGGTCTTCGGTCGCGTGGACATGTTTTCCCTCATTTTCCTTGATAGGAGTCGAGGTGAAGTCTGAGATGAAGTCCTTGGTCACAATAGAAGGACAGGAAGGCTGCCACCATCCAGACATTACTTACTAGTCGTTTTCTGCGGCAAAACAAGAGATTTCATGGTAGCGGTGTGTGGTCCTGCAAATTTGGGTATCGATTCAATCAATACCGAGTAAAAGAAAAAAATATACAAGGAACCCTAAACGTGCACCTGGGGATAGGTTGATTGGCAACACTAAATTGGCCCGAGTGTGTGAATGTGAGTGTGAATGTTGTCTGTCTATATGTGTTGGCCCTGCGATATGGTGAAGACTTGTCCAGGGTGTACGCTGCCTTCCGCCCGAATGCATCCAAGATAGGCTGCAGAACCCCCCGCCACCCCAAAAGGGACAAGCGGTAGAAGATTACTAATAGGATGAAATCTTGTACTTGAAAATATTCGAGCTCTTTGAATGATTTTGTATTTTTACCTTTAATTTGTCAGTCATGATGATGATAAACAGCGCAAAAGAAGAAATATACAAAATCATATTTGGCTCTGATTGCACAATATTGATACAACATAATGTAATATAAGAACATGTTTTTTTATTGTATTGTAGTGTTTATTGTATTTTACTTTATATTTTGCATACTTATTGTCACGTTTGGAACGCATCATGTGCGCGTGTTGTGTCACCCATGGATGCACGAGGACCAGACAGGCAGAAGTAGCAGGTAAGACTTGATTTAATATATAAAAAATAAAACAACACTGATAAAAAAGGCAAAATAAAGCGAGTGCCTACGCACGGGAAGCTAACGCTAAACTTAGCATGAGACAAAGTCCAAAAAGTGACATGCCGAGCGCAGGCGAAGCTAAGACGAGACTTAGCACATGTAAAGACATTGATTGATTGACATAAAGTATAATACTAACGTGAGAGTTGCTTGAGGCAAACAACGGACCAAGACCGAACACAGGGAGAAGGCAGGCTTAAATACAGAAACAATAATCAGAACACAGGTGCGCCTAACAAACCAGACCAGGTGGGACAAATGAGAAACCATGGAAACAAGATAAAACAGAAAGTGCAAAAACTAAGAACAGGAAGAGTCCAAAACGATCAACAAAACACAAAAGGACTCAGAAACCAAAACCATATATGATCCGGGCGGCGGATCCCAACACTTATGTTATTACAAAGGTCCTGAGTAGTCCTGGGTTCAAATATCCTGGGTTCAGGATATTTTTGTGTGGAATTTGCATGTTCTCCCCGTGACTGCGTGGGTTCCCTCCAGGTACTCCGGCTTCCTCCCACCTCCAAAAACATGCACCTGGGGATAGGTTGATTGGCAACACTAAATGGTCCCTAGTGTGTGAATGTGAGTGTGAATGTTGTCTGTCTATCTGTGTTGGCCCTGCGGTGTACCCCGCCTCCCGCCCAAATACATCTGAGATAGGCTGCAGCACTCCCCGCGACCCCGAAAGGGACAAGCGGAAGAAGATCGATGGATGGCATTACTGATATTATGAAATCTTTTGCTTGAAAATATTTGAGCTCTTTGAATGATTTTGTATTTTCACCTTTAATTTGTCAGTCTTGATGATGATAATCAGTGCAAAAGAAGAAATATACAAAATCATATTTGGCTCTGATTGCACAATATTGATACAACAATGTAATATGAGAACATGTTGTTTTTTATTGTATTGTAGTGTTTCTTGTATTTTACTTTATAGTTGTGAAGTGAAGTGAATTATATTTATATAGCGCCTTTCTCTAGTGACTCAAAGCGCTTTACATAGTGAAACCCAATATCTAAGTTACATCTAAACCAGGGTGGGTGGCACTGGGAGCAGGTGGGTAAAGTGTCTTGCCCAAGGACACAACGGCAGTGACTAGGATGGCGGAAGCGGGAATCGAACCTGCAACCCTCAAGTTGCTGGCACGGCCACTCTACCAACCGAGCTATACCACTCTTCCCCCACTCGTGAACAAGACTCCTAGGTACTTGAACTCCTCCACTTGGGGCAGGGTCTCCTCCCCAACCCGGAGATGGCACTCCACCCTATACAAAATATATTTTTTTAAATCTTCTTTTAAATATTTTTTGTCCATATTAATTTTCCAGACTTTGGAAAATTAATATGGACATCCGGGTGTCTAGTGTCGTCATGGTTACCAACATGGCATTGCTTGAGCGTGGTGCATCATGGGAAACGGAGCATTCTCGAATTCGAGGAAGAAGCGCCCAACTTTCCAGCAACCCCGAACATAAAGGCAGCGTTTACATAAGTTTGCATACTTATGTTATTCTTGAAGCAGCACTGTGGAAGAGGGGTTACTGCATTTGCCTCACAATACGAAGATCCTGAGCAGTCCTGGGTTCAATCCCGGGCTCAGGATCTTTCTCAATGGAGTTTGCATGTTCTCCCCATGACTGAGTGGGTTCCCTCCAGGTACCCTGTCTTCCTGCCACCGCCAAAAACAAGCACCTGGAGATAGGTTGATTGGCAACACTAAATTGGCCCTAGTGTGTGAATGTGAGTGTGAATGTTGTCTGTCTATCTGTGTTGGCCCTGCGATGAGTTGGCGACTTGTCCAGGGTGTACCCTGCCTTCCGCCCGCTGAGATAGGCTCCAGCAACCCCTGTGACCCCAAAAAAGGGACAAGCGGTAGAAAAAGGATGGATGGATGGATGCTATTCTTGTCCGTACTATACTGTGTGTACATGTGACTGGATCAACAAAGCATCACTGAAAGTATCAAATCAACAAATTAAAGCAATTATTCCCATATATTGCATGCAGTTGTTGATGTTAACCCTCAGTTGCTCCTGAAGCTGTGAATGTGGTCGTAGTGTGAAAGCGCTTTGAGGTAGAAAGTGAAAACGCGCTAAACAAGAAACATCCATTCATTTACTGTACAGCCTCCCTCCGGCATTAACTATTGTACTTTTAATTTATGGGATGCAAAGCACTGCATTTATTAGTACTGACTGTCACACATTGTAGTAAAAATAACGAATCAAAGTCGCTTTTATCGAAAGTACATAACTTTAAAGCCACGGCACAAAAAAGTATAAAACATCAACACTTACTCAATGTTAGCTCGCTGGGCTAAATTTAACACTAACATGTAACGCCTCTCTATTAAGTTGTTCAGTTGGAATGTGGCTGGGAAAATATTCCCCTTAATGTGTTCATCGTTGATAAATGAAACCGTGAAGTCGAATAAAAAATGTTTAATCTTACCGTAAACGCTGCCTTTATGTTCGAGGTTGCTAGAAAGTTGGACGCTTCTTCCTCGAATTCGAGAATGCTCCGTTTCCCATGATGCACCACGCTCAAGCAACGCCATGTTGGTAACCATGACGACACTAGACACCCGGATGTCCATATTAATTTTCCAAAGTCTGGAAAATTAATATGGACAAAAAATATTTTTAAAAAGATTTAAAAAAATATATCTTGTATAGGGTGGAGTGCCATCTCCGGGTTGGGGAGGAGACCCTGCCCCAAGTGGAGGAGTTCAAGTACCTAGGAGTCTTGTTCACAAGTGAGGGAAGAGTGGATCGTGAGATCGACAGGCGGATCGGTGCGGCGTCTTCAGTAATGCGGACGTTGTATCGATCCGTTGTGGGGAAGAAGGAGCTCTCAATTTACCGGTCGATCTACGTTCCCATCCTCACCTATGGTCATGAGCTTTGGGTCATGACCGAAAGGATAAGATCACGGGTACAAGCGGCTAAAATGAGTTTCCTCCGCCGGGTGGCGGGGCTCTCCCTTAGAGATAGGGTGAGAAGCTCTGCCATCCGGGAGGAACTCAAAGTAAAGCCGCTGCTCCTTCACATCGAGAGGAGCCAGATGAGGTGGTTCGGGCATCTGGTCAGGATGCCACCCGAACGCCTCCCTAGGGAGGTGTTTAGGGCATGTCCAGCCGGTAGGAGGCCACGGGGAAGACCCAGGACACGTTGGGAAGACTATGTCTCCCGGCTGGCCTGGGAACGCCTCGGGATCCCCCGGGAAGAGCTAGACGAAGTGGCTGGTGAGAGGGAAGTCTGGGCTTCCCTGCTTAGGCTGCTGCCCCCGCGACCCGACCTCGGATAAGCGGAAGATGATGGATGGATGGATGGATCTTGTATATTAACATGACGTTGGACCTCAAGAAGAATAGAACCAGGATAGAGTTGGGGGAAAGGCAGTCTAAATCTTGAACAGGTTGTCAGTCAATCACAGGTCATTTCGACAAACGACCATTCACACCATTGCTGAGCTGCATAAATTATCAAAATATAAATTTACATTATGAGAAACCCTTCTCAGTATAAAGCAGGGTCTGTATTGCCTCTGCCACAGCTACACTATCAAATTGTGTGTGCTCTTGATTCTACATATATTGATTGATTGATTGATTGATACTTTTATTAGTAGTTTGCACAGTACAGTACATATTCCGTACAATTGACCACTAAATGGTAACACCCGAATAAGTTTTCAACTTGTTTAAGTCGGGGTCCACGTTAATCAATTCATGGTACAAATATATACTATCAACATAATACAGTCATCACACAAGTTAATCATCATAGTACGTACATTGAATTATTTACATTATTTACAATCCGGGGGGTGGGATGAGGAGCTTTGGTTGATATCAGAACTTCAGTCATCAACAATTGCATCAAAAGAGAAATGTGGACATTGAAACAGTGTAGGTCTTATTTAGTAGGATATGTACAGCCAGCAGAGAACATAGTGAGTTCAGATAGCATAAGAACAAGTATATACATTAGAAGTACATTTGAGTTGTTTATAATCCGGGGAGATGGGATGTGAATGGAGGAGGGTATTAGTAAAGTGTTGAAGTTGCCTGGAGGTGTTGTTTTAGAGCGGTTTTGAAGGAATATAGAGATGCACTTACTTTTACACCTGTTGGGAGTGCATTCCACATTGATGTGGCATAGAAAGAGAATGAGTTAAGACCTTTGTTAGATCGAAATCTGGGTTTAACGTGGTTTGTGGAGCTCCCCCTGGTGTTGTGGTTATGGCGGTCATTTACGTTAAGGAAATAGTTTGACATGTACTTCGGTATCAAGGAGGTGTAGCGGATTTTATAGACTAGGCTCAGTGCAAGTTGTTTTACTCTGTCCTCCACCCTGAGCCAGCCCACTTTGGAGAAGTGGGTTGGATTGAGGTGTGATCTGGGGTGGAGGTCTAAAAGTAACCGGATTAGCTTATTCTGGAATGTTTGGAGTCTAGATTTGAGGGTTTTGGAGGTGCTGGGGTACCAGGAGGTGCAAGCGTAATCAAAGAAGGGTTGAATGAGAGTTCCCGCTAGAATCCTCAAGGTGTTTTTGTTGACCAGAGAGGAGATTCTGTAGAGGAATCTCGTTCTTTGGTTGACCTTTTTGATCACCTTGGTTGCCATTTTATCACAGGAAAGATTAGCCTCTAGAATGGAACCTAGGTAGGTGATCTCATCCTTCCTGGTGATAACAATGTCACCCACTTTTATAGTGAAGTCACTGACCTTCTTAAGTTTGATATGGGACCCAAATAGGATGGATTCCGTTTTACCTAAGTGTATGGATAGCTTGTTGTCAGCGAGCCAGGTGCAAATATTGAGGAGTTCAGCACTGAGGATTTGTTCCACCTGTGACTTGTCCTTGCCGGATACCAGCAGGGCCGAGTCATCCGCAAACAGGAACAATTCACAGTGGCATGCTGATGGCATGTCATTCACGTATATCAGGAACAGTAAAGGTCCTAGTATACTCCCCTGAGGGACTCCACAGCTTACTGAGAGGGGAGGGGACATGGTGCTGTTCACCTCTACCACCTGTTTCCTCCCCTCCAAGTAAGATTGCATCCAGCTTGATGAGGTTTCGTCGAATCCGATTGCTCGGAGCTTATCAAACAGTATAGCGTGGTTA
This sequence comes from Nerophis ophidion, assembly GCF_033978795.1. Lineage (NCBI taxonomy): Eukaryota > Metazoa > Chordata > Actinopteri > Syngnathiformes > Syngnathidae > Nerophis > Nerophis ophidion. Next base: position 55,236,846 of record NC_084622.1, read on the forward strand.
ACGGTGTCAAAGGCCTTCTGAATGTCCAGCATGACCATGCCGCAGTATTTGCCCGCGTCCACCTCATGTTTGATGTGGTCGGTCAGATAGAGAAGGCATGTGTCAGTGGAGTGGTTAGTTCTGAAGCCGGATTGGAATTTGTACATTAGTTTATTAGTAGCAAGGTATCTATCAACCTGTTCATAAACTATTTTCTCCATTACTTTCGAAATGGAACTGAGAATAGAAACAGGTCGGTAGTTACCAGGTTCTAATTTGCTTCCTTTTTTATAAAGGGGGGTTACTCTAGCTATCTTGAAATCCTTGGGTACTTGGCCTTGTTTGATTGAGAGGTTTATTATATGAGTGATTATTGGGGCAATGGTGGTGGCAGAGTCCATGAGGAATCTGGAGGGGATATTGTCAAGGCTGGTGGCCTTGTTTGGGTGGAGCGCGCTCAATTTATTAAGCACCTCGTTAGCTGAGACCATTTCTAATTTGAAATTGTTGTTGACTACTCCTAGCTTTCTGTAGAAGGCTTTAATGTGTTCTACACCAAAGCGACCAGAATGTTGGGATAGCTTGTTTACGAGAGTTGTGGCTATGTTGGTGAAAAAGATGTTAAGTCTGCTTGCTACCTCTATTTTGTCTGTAATGAGGGCATCACCCTCCTTGATGTTGATGTTGGTGAGTCTGGTTTTAAGTTTCTGGCTGCATCCAGGAAGCTGGTTGTTGAGAATTTTCCAGAGCTCACGTGGCTTATTTGTGTTTTCCTCTATTTTGTCATTGATATAATTTTTTTTTAAGGATTTAGTCAGGTTGTTTGTTTTATTTCTTAATTTATTGCATTGCTTTTTGAGCGTTGAAAGGAGTGATTTGAGGTTATTATTATTGGGTTGTTTATTTACTTCGGTTTTACACTTTTGGTATTCGAAATATTTTCTGTCCCTGTCTTTTATGGCAGCTAATAGGTCTGGATTGATCCACGGTTCAGAGCGGGCTTTGATCCTGACTGATCTCATGGGAGCCATATCATTTAGTATAGCTAGGAACGCTGTTTTGAAGCGATCCCAAGCTTCCTCAACCAGAGTTTCCAGATAAATAAACGATAAACCGTCTACTATAATCTTTGCAACAAATTAAACTGAGTTTAACCTTTACCTTTTGCTGATTAATGCAAATCTGTTGTTATCCACCAGCTGCCGCCTGCATGGCGTCACTTCACATCATCTGCCTAAATACAGCGGGCATGTCAAAATGAGTTCGGACTGTTTTCACAAAGCTCTGCGGTATTCCATGAGAGCGCTTTTCCATGATGTGTCAGTTGATTGTGATGCAATCACACTTCCTTAGAAAGGCAATGGAATGTGAGGATACTCAGCCATCAGCACGTGCAGAATGTCGTCTGATGTGTGGTTGGGTTGTAGCCCTGCCCTGGCCTCAGCTGCACCCCCTCTAAGGGTCTGCGGTTCAGCACTATCCCCAACATGAGGCTCAGCAGTCGCCAGCTTGCAGGCAGAATGGTAGCAAGACAAGTTCAGAAACCGTCCGAGGGAAAATGCCACCTACGCAGGCTCTCCAAGACACCTCATCCAGCATCACCTAGGAGTCGCAAGAAGCTCCAAGTTATCATTTGTGTTTTGCTTGTGGAGCTATTCGAAAGATTCACATTCTTCGGCATTGTGTGCAACATGATTCTCTTCTGCACCGTTAAGCTCGGCTACGACAACTACTTGGCTGCAACAGTCAACCTGTGCTTTATAGGAGCCAGCACCCTCACTCCTGTGCTGGTAGGCTGGTTTGCTGAAACCTGTCTAGGAAGAACCAAAGTGCTTTATCTATGTGTTTTCCTCCATTTCTTTGGTAAGAAACTTATTTTGTTTGATGATCAATTACAGTGTTTTACCCTATAACCACAACTTGCTAAATGTTAAATGCAGGCGTGGCAGGGGACAGTTTGATATTCTTCCCACTTGTGCTAATGAAAATCATTGTCGCTCAATATAGCTGTTAAATATAATTGACCACAAACAGTACCGTACACTAAAGCAGGGATCGGGAACCTTTTTGGCTGAGAGATCCATGAAAGCCAAATATTTCAAAATGTATTTAAGTGAGAGCCATATAATATTTTTTAGCACTGAATACAACTAAATATGTGCATTTTTAAGTCAGACCAACATTTTTAGAGTATAATAAGTCTCTTATTCTTTTTAATAACATTGTTATTCTAAAGTTAACCAATAATAAATATAATACTTCTTACTATTAATGCAACATCTTGAACAGGTGCGATGGTTGGATTAAAATGCATGAGAATGTTTTATAATTTGAACGTTATTTTTAACACTGTGATTACCAGCGGAATTATTAACTACTTATCGTGTTAAGCAATGTCAGCTAAGATTTATCTGAGAGCCAGATGCAGTCATCAAAAGAGCCACATCTGGCTCTAGAGCCATAGGTTCCCTACCCCTGCACTAAAGAAACCACTTTTTTTTTTAATTATTTCATTTAAAATTATAACATCTCCTTATTATTCAGATTCTAAATCAGTGGTTCTTAACCTGGGTTCGGTGAGTTGACCTCAGGGGTTCATCATCAGCCGTTGTCAGTCCACTGCTGAACGAAAGCCTCAGCATGTTTCTGCCATTTGGCGTACTTTTCATGCTGGTTATTAGCCTACACCTTCCACACTGGCTTGGTGCGGGTTGGAAGGGGTATTTTATATCAGAGATCCTTCTCCTAGACCAATTGCCTTACTGGGCTGTTGAACTTAGTCTGTCCTGTTTGTTGTCCGCGCCCCATTTACCCAGGGACCCGCTCAGCTTTATGGCGCTGACCGCCCGCCAGTCACAAGAGAAGGTGCAAACGGTTCTTTGTGTGCATTTTATAGATGTTAGTTGGGACTCACTAACCCCGCACACAACCTCCCATCTCATGCCTGGATGTAGTTTAACGTCATACCCAGGCCTCAGGGTTTCGGCGTAGGTCAAAATACACCCGACTCTTCGTGTAAATACAAACTTCTCCCTTTTGGCATATTACGGATACGGCAACAGCTGACTGATTTCCAGGAGTGTAATTTGTTGTCAGTTTTATTTGTTGTCTTGGTTTTGTTGTTTGAACAAGGTGATGTTCATGCACGGTTCATTTTGTGCACCAGTAAAAAAAACAAGGTAACACTTTAGTATGGGGAACATATTCACCATTAATTAGTTGCTTATTTACATGCAAATTAGTAACGTATTGGCTCTTTACAAATCATTAAGTACTAATTAATGCCTTATTCGGCATGGCCTTATTATAACCCTAAACCTCTAACCGCGACCCTAACCCTAACTAAATAACTCTAAATTAAGTCTTTATTACTTAGAATATGTTCCCCTAGTGTACAAATACTGTAACTCTAAATTAAGTCTTTGTTACTTAGAATATGTTCCCCTATACTAAAGTGTTTCCAAAAACATACAACCTTGTCTTGAATTTGAAAAAAAAACATTTAATTTTTCACTGAAGAAGTGAAGTGAATTATATTTATATAGCGCTTTTCTCAAGTGACTCAAAGCGCTTTACATAGTGACACCCAATATCTAAGTTACATTTAAACCAGTGTGGGTGGCACTGGGAGCAGGTGGGTAAAGTGTCTTGCCCAAGGACACAACGGCAGTGACTAGGAATCGAACCTGCAACCCTCAAGTTGCTGGCACGGCCACTCTACCAACCGAGCTAAGAGTTCGGTGAATGCGCATATGAAACTAGTGGGGTTCGGTACCTCCAACAAGGTTAAGAACCACTGTTCTAAATACATATCAATCCTTTTTTGTGATATAAAATGATCCATCCATCCATTTTCTACCGCTTATTCCCTTTCGGGGTCGCGGGGGGCGCTGGCGCCTATCTCAGCTACAATCGGGCGGAAGGCGGGGTACACCCTGGACAAGTCGCCACCTCATCGCAGATAAAATGATTTAAAAGTGTATTTAATTTTTTTCTCAAAGTCAAATATTAATTGATTTTTTTTTAAGTTTTCTGATTCATAATTTAATTTAAAAGAAAAATTCTAATTTTTTTCAATAGTCACATATAATTAATTGCAAAAATCCATATTGAGGTCAACATCGATTTTTTTTACATAGCAATAGGACTGCAACTAATGATTTTTTTTTTAATAGTCGAGGGACAAGCGGTAGAAATTGGATGGATGGATGGCTAGTCAAGGACTACTATTTCAATTAGTTATGAGTTTTTATTGCGTATGATCTGTTGTACTTAGACTTGACAAACTTTATTGATCCACAAGGGAAATTACATGTCTGAATTTCTTATTAAGTCCACAATTTGATTTTAACCAATTTCTAAAACCTATTGTAAATTTAATTAGGACCATATAATAATGAATTACTGAAAATGAAAAGGCTTTACTTTATTCTACAAAGTATACAACCACAGTGAAAAATCAATTGACAGACGTTTAGTGCAAAATGTCTTGTAAACATGGCATTCATTGCAAAGAGTATTTGTATCCAGTACTGTTTAGCTGCAATTATTTACCTGAAGGAATAAAAGTGTAAACATGATCATTCCTGTTGGTCTATCTCCAATTTTTTTTTTTTTTTAAGCGACTTGTCAAACACTTGACGATAACAAATCTTTGTTGATGAATTTTTATAATCGAGGTTGTCGATCCCAGCTGCAATGGGGCTGAATGCAGGGTACACTGGATGGATGGATGTTATCGATTATGTCGACTAATATAGCTTAAAACTTTTTAGTCGTTCCCTTTCCAGTGTGGCCCTACAATAACAATGCAGAATATTTTGTTTGTTTATTTTTTGTTAATAAATATATCTCGGGCCAACAAAAAAAAAAGCTATGCAACTTTGAATAGTATTCTTTTAATGTTTGAAAGACGCATTATATCATGACCTCCCAAATTATCGACGTGTATATTTCTGACGTTTCATACTTATTGTTTGCACAAATGTATTATTTATAGGTACGGCCATGCTCCCTGTCGTGGCATTTCCTTTTGAAGATTTCTACATTGACACGCATCACTTGAGCCATAAATTGGAACCTCATGAGCAGCAGGCCCTGTTCTACACCGGCCTCCTGGCTGCTGCGTTGGGCATTGGCGGCATCCGTGCTATTCTTTGTCCAATGGGAGCATACAGCCTGCAAAACTACAATCAATACCAGCTACTGGGCTTCTTCAACTGGTGGGCAACATATCTCTTATATAATCACCACAAATGTTTGTAGTATATATAAAATAGAGACATTTTTTTGGTGCTTCATAGAGTACTTGAGGCTCGCTGTTGACATAGAAACAAGTTGCAGTACTAACAAATGACTTGTGTTACATTTTTTTTCATTATGTTTAGGTTCTACTGGTTGGTTAACCTGAATTCCGCTGTTGTGTTTCTGGGTATTGCTTACATCCAGCAATCTGTGGCCAAAAATCTGGCTTTCCTAATCCCCTTCACCTCTGCACTGTTGGCACTCATCGCCATCCACATGATGCGCAACAAACTCACCTACAAACCCAAGAAAGGTAGTCCACTCCTTTCCCTATTTAATCAAACCATGCAGGTCAGGGGTGTCAAACCCGCTTTCATTGAGGGCCATGTCACAATTATGGCTGCTTGTAATAATGAGTATTCTCCTTATAAATATAAATGTACAATTGCCTAATATCTATTATATTGTTTATTGGTGGATAACTTGCTTTAAAATCATAGGTGACAAGCAAATATATAGGTTAAGCACAATAACGTATTGGTTTGTGCTCGTGCCTCACAGCGAGAAGGTACTAGGTTCGATTCTCAAGCTCGGGGTCTTTCTGTGTGGAGTTTGCATGTTCTCCCTGTGACTGCATAGGTACTCCAAAGAAATGTCCCTACGTGTGTGTGTGTGTGTGTGTGTGTGTGTGTGTGTGTGTGTGTGTGTGTGTGTGTGTCTAGCAGTTGCAAAGAAAGAACGAGTCTGACATTTCTGGAAAAAAAAGTTAAAGTACCAATGATTGTCACACACACAAGGTGTGGCAAAATTATTCTCTGCATTTGACTCATCAGCCTTGATCACCCCCTGGGAGGTGAGGCGAGCAGTGAGCAGCAGCGGTAGCGCCCAGGAATAATTTTTGGTGATTTAACCCCCAATTCCAACCCTTGATGCCGAGTGCCAAGCAGGGAGGTAATGAGTCCCATTTTTATTGTCTTTGGTATGACTCGGCCAGGGTTTGAACTCACAACCTACCGATCCCAGGATAGACACTCTAACCACTAGGCCACTGAGTCGGTAGACAGTAGTAAAATTAAGTAGACAACTTTTTACCTCCAGTTTGACTGCAGGGCCAAATTGACCCGAACAGTTACTATGTGATATAAACATGCAGGGGGTAGTTGCAAATATGTCAGAGGAACCGTTTTCATATTACACGTTGATTAAACTAATTAAGGCAAGCAGAATAAGTTTCAAATTGAAAAAAATATTGAAAATATTTTTCATAGATTTTGAAACTTTGAACAGGTCAATTTGACCCGTAACATAACAGGAAGGTTGACTGAACAATATTGCAGTGTAAAACACAACAAATAGGTATCAAATATTTATAGTTGCGTATTACTTGCAAATTGCAAAAAAAATGGGGGCTTCACGGTGGCAGAGGGGTTAGTGCGTCTGCCTCACAATACGAAGTTCCTGCAGTCCTGGGTTCAAATCCAGGCTCGGGATCTTTCTGTGTGGAGTTTGCATGTTCTCCCCGTGAATGCGTGGGTTCCCTCCGGGTACTCCGGCTTCCTCCCACCTCCAAAGACATGCACCTGGGGATAGGTTGATTGGCAACACTAAATTGGCCCTAGTGTGTGAATGTGAGTGTGAATGTTGTCTGTCTATCTGTGTTGGCCCTGCGATGAGGTGGCGACTTGTCCAGGGTGTACCCTGCCTTTCGCCCGATTGTAGCTGAGATAGGCGCCAGCGCCCCCCGCGACCCCGAAAGGGAATAAGCGGTAGAAAATGGAAAAAAAATGGATTACTTGCAAATACAAAGTCTGTGTGGCAGAAGCATTTAGTAAAAGAAAAAACAACATTTGACATGTGTTTAATAGAATTTATGGACTGTATATGTAAAAAAAAAAAAAAATCCAATTAACAAATGTTTTAAAAAAAGAAACAAAAGAAAGTATCCAGTAACAAACATGTTGACATCATTCAATGTACAGTCATGAGCCTGATGTAATGAATCACTGTGGCCACTAGATGTTGCCAAATAACAAATACTTCAATTTAAAAGCCTACTGAAAGCCACTACTACCACGCAGTCTGATAGTTTATATATCAATGATGAAATATTAACATTGCAACACATGCCAATACGGACGGTTTAGTTTACTAAATTACAATTTTAAATTTCCCGCTGAGTTTCTTGTTGAAAACGTCGCGGAATGATGACGCATGCGCGTGACGTCTCCGGTTGGAGGGGACATATTAGCCCAGCACCACCCACGGCTAAAAATAGTCTCTTTTCATCGCATAATTACACAGTAATTCGGACATCTGTGTTGCTGAATCTTTTGCAATTTGTTCAATTATTAATGGAGAATATAAAGAATAATGCTGTTGGTGGAAAGCGGTGGATTGCAGCTGCCTTTAGCACCGAAACAGTCTGTGTTTCTTTGTTTGTTGTGAAGCTTTAACACGGAGGGGTCAACCAGCAAGTTTTTGGATGGGAAAATTGTGATATTAAGTCGGCTCTTACCGGAGCCTTCAGTGGATTATGGGACTTCCTCCTGTAGCTCAAAAAGGCAGCTGTGATCTTGGCTCTTCCATTGGCTTCTCTGAGAGACACTAGCGTTCACCGCAGCCATCCGACTTTCAAGTATGACTTTACAAATGTCACTAAAACACTATTAAAACAATAAGCAGATAAGGGATCTTCCAGAATTATCCTAGTAAATGTGTCTAATTACATCTGAAACGGTCCCACTGCCACCGCCTGGAGCCGTCGCGGTTTTTTTTGGTGCTTCACTCTAACTTTCCTCATCCACGAATCTTTCATCCTCGCTCAAATTCATGGGGAAATTGACGCTTTCTCGGTCCGAATAGCTCATGCTGCTGGAGGCTATTATAAACAATGTGAGGATGTGAGGAGCCCTACAACCCGTGACGTCACGCGCACATCGTCTGCTACTTCCGGTAAAGGCAAGGCTTTTTTATTAGCGATCAAAAGTTGCGAACTTTATCGTCCATGTTCTCTACTAAATCCTATCAGCAAAAATATGGCAATATCGCGAAATCATCAAGTATGACACATAGAATGGACCTGCTATCCCTGTTTAAATAAGAAAATCTCATTTCAGTAGGCCTTTTAAGACAGCATAAGTCTGTCATAAAGTTAATAGGAAATAGGGTATTGTTTTTAAGACATAGCCCCCAACGCCACCCACCAAGCCCTAAAACCCTCCCCACCCCCAGGGTCTTGAGTTGGACACCTGTGCTCCAAGTTGTTGGTAAATGAATGTTTACAATAAATCACTTTCTGGAAGATGTTGTGTGTTCGTACTAATTATTGATGATGAGTCCCAGTGTATTCTTGTTTTTTGTCAAAGGCGGATCCCTGTTGACCACCCTTGGGGTTTTCTTAAACTCTCTCAAGATGTGCTGCCTTCACTATCGTCACCTTAGTGGAGAAGTGCCATCATGGCTGGACCGGGCCAAGGAGAACAATGGCGGCCGATACAGCGAGACTCATGTAGAGAACGTCAAAGTCCTGGCCAAGCTCTTCCCTCTTTATGGACTTCAGTTGTTCTACAGAGCCTGTATCACTCAGGCAAGTCATTGAGAATATTACAAAAATGAGTATTTTTATTACACTCGCCTTGATTCCCTATAGATCCCATCAGGGTACTACATTCAAGCCATGAACTCAAACCTTCACCATAATGACGTCCTGTTGCCAATCGGGACCATGAATGTGATCAGCATTTTACCTTTGCTGGTGTTGGCCCCACTGATCGAGTGTGTTACAACCTTCGCTCTCTCCTTGGCAAAAACTCCACTTGCTCCTACAAGAATAATTAGTGAGTATTTCCATCACCGGTGATGCAACATATTGCGCCAACATATTCATCTAAATATGTCTCTTTGTTCTACTTTTGTGGCCCTCCCTCTTCTCTCTGGAAATTACTGTCTTGCAACGCCCAATCTGCAGCCCCCTATCTCATTACCCCACCCTATCTATCCTCCCTTTACAGCTCTTGGACATGCGTGTGCAGCTCTGTCTGTCCTGGTAGCAGGCTTGTCTGAGATGCACAGGAAGGCTTACCCCCTGGTGGAGCAAACCCTCTCTGGGAAGGTTCTGCAAGTATCGTCCATGCCGTGTTTCCAGCTGGCTGCGCAGTACATCTTACTTGGGCTGGCTGAGGCTCTGGTCACTCCAGCATGTGAGTGAAAATCAGATGAACCTCATGCATCGTGTCGTTTAGATCAGTCTTTCATGGCCAGTCTGTTATTGTTTTCTTTTTTAATTGCTTTTTCTAACTGGTGTCAAGTGTCACTGATGAGCCAGAGCTCATCTAGGGTGACTATGTGTGAGAGGCTGGACTAGTCACCGATTGATTGATTGATTGATAGTTTTATTGGTAGATTGCACAGTTCAGGACATATTCCGTACAATTAACCAATAAATGGTAACACCCGAATAGGTTTTTCAACTTGTTTAAGTCAGGGTCCACGTTAATCAATTCATGGTAAATCAGTCAGTCAGAGAGAACAGATAGACCAAACTAAATACAGTAAAACCTCTGTATGAATCAAAAAAAATGTACCAGTCCCATGTTGGGTGTACAATTTATGAAGGTACACTTATTAAAGATTACAAATATTTATATTTGCGAGTAAAGCAATTAATTGTGAGATAACAATGGACAAGATGCTATTAATCAAAATTAAATAATTTGACATCCCAAGAATCAAGTATGTATAAAGAATTTTGCAAACAAGTTTGGGTTTCGGAAAAACTGAATCTGGCTGATGGAGAACGGTACCATAACTCAGGGGTGTCAAACTCAAATACAGAGTGGGGCAAAATTTTAAACGGAACAAAGCAGCGGGCCAAGGTTGAACAAATGAACCTTTTAATAGGGACCCAAACAAGTTTTGCATTAAATATTGAACAAGCAAGGCTTATATAACTTTAATCCAGTTTCAAATAATAATAATAATAATAATAAAAAAAATATCAATGGCATATCAAATAAAATTTAAATAAAAATGTTATGCCTTTTTTTCTATTTGCAATCTTCTGAGGTAAATATCAATTTTTTTTCACAGGCTAATAATAAATTTGAAAATAAAATAACAATAATGAATGAACCAAACATTCAAGCTTTGAAGTAGTAAGAGAAAATGCATGAATAAAACGTTAATTATTGGTCAGTTTGCTGGAAGTTTCCCGGAAGAGTTAGTGCTGCAAAGGGTTCTGGGTATTTGTTCTGTTGTGTTACGGTGCGGATGTTCAGCCGAAATGTGTTTGTCATTCTTGTTTGGTGTGGGTTGACAGTGTGGCACATATTTGTAACAGTGCTAAAGTTGTTTATACGGTCACCTTCAGTGTGACCTGTATGACTGTTGACCAAGTGTGCCTTGCATTCACTTGTGCGTGTGTGTGCATGTGTAAAAGCCACAAATATTATGTGACACACTGTTAGTATGGAGGAAAAGCGGACGTGACGACAGGTTGTAGAGAACGCTAAAGGCAGTGCCTTAAATGCACGCCCCCAATATAGTTGTCCAGGTGGAAATCGGTAGAAATTCGGGAGTCTACCGGGAAAATTAGGAGGGTTGGCAAGTATGAGTATTAGCGATGAATGCGGTGTTACAGCGGCACCGACGCTGTATAACACCGGCGGGCCACTCGTAATGCTAAATTGATATTGACTTAAGGGCCAAATTAAATTACACGGCGGGCCAGATTTGGCCCACGGGCCAGAGTTTGACGCCCATGCCATAACTAATTGCGTCTTACCGCTCCTTTTCGGACACATTTTTGTAAATGACTCTCCTTTTTGGAATACTGCTATTTTGTTTAAAAATGATCTTGGTGGAGATTAGTTTTCATAATATTGTTTGTATTTTAAATAAAATAAACTAAATGAGGCCAGCTACTGTATTTCATCTCTAAAAGCAGTAATACTGTAGTAAAGGTTTTGCTCAGTCAAAGAGAAGACTAGAAACTTGAAGCAAAGGACAATAATTGTTGAATGTTTTAACAATACTGATTGGATATTGTTACAGGAGCATGAATTTATATTTTATGTGGACACAATTACTCAAAATCTTAAAGCCCCATTTTAAAACCATTTTTATTTTGTTTTACAAAGATTAAAAAAAATGTTTTCGTTTTAAAAATCGAACTACCCGGTATTCTTAATGTTAGTGAATGCAAAATACTTCAGTAGTAATAAACTTAGCAATAATTTACTGGTAGGGTGGAATAATTTCTAACCCTATTTTGTAATTCCAGTTTCATTTATTTTTGCACAATGACATAATGTCACTTGTAATATGATGTAATGGACATATCCGCTGTGGCATTTGCACCATGCCAGGTTCTCTCATATCTTTCCAACTGACTCCGGGCCACATCCGAGGAATCTCCTTGCACTTCCTCACATTGTCCTATGGGGGAGGCTGCTTCCTCGGAGCCTTCTGCATTCAGCTGTTCTACCTCATGTCTGGAGGTATAATGGATAAGAAAGCCAGAGTGGGAATATGCTCACATATCATTTCAAGTGCATTATTTATTACAGCATGATGTTTTGTGGTAGGTAACTTCTACCCAAATGTGCTGCATGATGGGAACCTGGAGAGATTTTTCTTCCTGATGGCCACGCTGATGTCACTAAATACTTTTGTGTACTGGAGTATATCTCACAGGTAAGATACTATTCATTAACACGTATTTATTTTTCAATATGGTCTGCACAAGTACCAGAAATAAAAACATTCATCTTTATGGGATGAAAAGGTATACATTTATTTTGACTCCCTATCTGGCTCTGAACCGTTTATTGTAATTTGTAGGCAGGTAGCAGCACTTGAAAAATACCCTGCAGATATTTGGAAAGCGATGTAAACACTTTAGCAGCTGGAGTATATCACAGGGCTGATCTGTTTAACTGAATTGAGGGGATCCGGTATGGTGGCTGCAGGATTAGGTCTCTGCTTTTTGCAATGATGTGGTCCTGATGGCTTCATCTGGCCAGGATCTTCAGCTCTCACTGGATCGGTTTGCAGCCGAGTGTGAAGCTCTTCCAAGTCCGAGTCCATGGTTCTCGCCCGGAAAAAGGTGGAGTGGCATCTCCGGGTTGGGGAGGAGACCCTGCCCCAAGTGAAGGAGTTCAAGTACCTCAGAGTCTTGTTCGCGAGTGGGGGAAGAGTGGATCGTGAGATCGACAGGCAGATTGATGCGGCGACTTCAGTAATGCGGACGCTCTATTGATCCGTTGTGGTGAAGAAGGAGCTGAGCCGGAAGGCAAAGCTCTCAATTTACCGGTCGATCTACGTTTCTGTCCTAACCTATGGTTATGAGCTTTGGGTTATGACCGAAAGGACAAGATCAGCCGAAATGAGTTTCCTCCGCAGGTTGGCGGGGCTCTCCCTCAGAGATAAGGTGAGAAGCTCTGTCATCCGGGAGGAACTCAAAGTAAAGCCGCTGCTCCTTCACATCGAGAGGAGCCAGATGAGGTGGTTTGGGCATCTGGTTAGGATGCCACCCGAACGCCTCTCTAGGGAGGTGTTTAGGGCACGTCCGACCAGTAGGAGGCCACGGGGAAGACCCAGGACACGTTGGAAAGACTTTGTCTCCCGGCTGGCCTGGGAAAGCCTCGGGATCCACCTGAAAGAGTTGGACAAAGTGGCTGGGGAGAGGGAAGTCTGGGCTTCCCTGCTTAGGCTGCTGCCCCCGCGACACGACCTCGGATAAGCGGAAGAAAATGGGTGGATGGTGTTTTTCGATTTCAATGTTGGCCTAACACGATCATAACAAAAATGCAAATTCCAAATTTTGTGAGGAGCGAACTAGTTGAAAAAGAGCACGTCTTCTAAGAGTTTGGGATCTCAGCATGGTTGCTACTTTTTATTTGCCTAATCAATAATCACTAAACTCAACAAAAAAGTAAGGCATATGATTTCCACGTAACAGGGGAGAACGGAATCACAGAATTGGCCAATAAAATGGAATCTGTTGTTAAACATAGAATATCACAGAAATTGATAAAAAATGTGAGTGAAATGCTGTCATTGTGAGGAGAAAGAACATTTGTTCGGGAAAATGAAGTGTCTGGGACTATTCATTCTTCTCTGAAACACTCTTTTATCCCCTTCCTGAACAAACCAATGTTGAGACGCAAACTTTTTTACGTATGCTGTACCAATGGGGTATAAGGCTATTGAATGATATATTTACGGTTAGCATCTGATGGCTACTGCACTACATGTCGACTTTGATAAAAAAAACTGCTGCACTTTATATACTTCTGCACTTCAAATGAAGCTGCAAAAATACTGTAACTTAACCGCCTACTGATTTGTAACTCACATACCCTATATGTATTGTACTTGTATTTCAAATTGTATCTCATTATGTATTTTCAATATTGTTGTGTATGTTCAAACCTGTGTAGTGAAGTGAATTATGTTTGTACAGCGCTTTTCTCTAGTGACTCAAAGTGCTTTTACATAGAGAAAAGCCAATATCTAAGTTACATTTAAACCAGTGTTGGTGGCACTGGGAATAAAGTGTCTTGTCCAAGGACACAATGGCAGTGACTAGAAAGGCGGAAGCGGGGATGGGAACCTGCTACCCTCAAGTTACTGACACGGCCACTCTACCAACCGTGTAATTTTATTGTGGATGTTAGATGCACCATAAAAGGACTACACATGGAAATGAGCATGATGCTAAATCTGGTGCAGCCATCTTCTTAATGTAACTGCACATTGTCCTTCAAATGAACAAATACAAATGACCACTTGAAACACTGACTAAACTACAGCGATGAAGCTAGCAAGAACAATCAATGCACCTGCAACACATCTCCTCTACTTGTGTTGACCTCATCGATGTGCAGTGGGGCAAAAAAGTATTTAGTCAGCCACCGATTGTGCAAGTTCTTCCACTTAAAATGATGACAGAGGTCTGTAATTTTCATCTTAGGTACACTTCAACTGTGAGAGACAGAATGTGAAAAAAAATCCAGTAATTCACATTGTAGGAATTTTAAAGAATTTATTTGTAAATTATGGTGGAAAATAAGTATTTGGTCAACCATTCAAAGCTCTCATTGATGGAAGGAGGTTTTGGATCAAAATCTCACGATACATGGCCCCATTCATTCTTTCCTTAACACGGATCAATCGTCCTGTCCCCTTAGCAGAAAAACAGCCCCAAAGCATGATGCTTCCACCCCATGCTTCACAGTAGGTATGGTGTTTATGGGATGCAACTCAGTATTCTTCTTCCTCCAAACACGACGAGTTCAGTTTATACCAAAATGGATACATGGATGATAGAGCAGAGGATTGGGAGAATGTCATGTGGTCAGATGAAACCAAAATAGAACTTTTTGGTTTAAACTTAACTCGTAGTGTTTGGAGGAAAAAGAATACTGAGTTGCATCCCAAGAACACCACACCTACTGTGAAGCATGAGGGTGGAAACATCATGCTTTGGGGCTGTTTTGATGCTAAGGGGACAGGACGACCCTTAATTTGCCCAGATCTGGTATGTACTGTATAAATAGTGTAACCTCGCTGATTATATCTGTTCATCTATTTACTGTCTGACCATTATAGCTGTTCATTAAAACAGTACAAGACTTTTGCACATTACTGTGTAATCACGTTTCACACTTGTGTGGTCTTCCTCTCCCAGATACATGGACTTGAGTGCGCAGGGTAAAGCGCTGACCGTCAGCCCGCTAACTGAGAAGTTGCTACAGTACAAAGCACGCCTGCGGTACTACGACACCATGGATCCCACGTACACAAGCAACTCCTATGAATCGATCTTATGACTCACTTGAAATGTTTGTGGCGCTGGCGCTGCTTCTGACGGAGTCTAATTGAATAATATACTTTTTGTTTGCTTTTCGTGGTGAGTTCTTAGAAACTCTGAATGTATTTAGCCACGTGGGCTGCAAGTGCAACATTGAGGTTTTTTGTATCTTGAAATGTAGTAATACTGTGAAAGAAACTGCCTGTACAG
Organism: Nerophis ophidion; assembly: GCF_033978795.1. NCBI lineage: Eukaryota > Metazoa > Chordata > Actinopteri > Syngnathiformes > Syngnathidae > Nerophis > Nerophis ophidion. The sequence goes on from NC_084622.1 coordinate 55,252,093, forward strand.
ATAATGTAGTATTATAAAACACAAACTGAATATATTTAGTTCATGTATTTGTTTAACCAATGCACATTTCAAACTACTGCGAAAAAAAGTTAATGTATCTTATACAGCGGTATATCAACTTAAGAGTGTCTTGAGATAAGAACTATGGTATCTATGTTAGCTGCTTCTCTTTGTTTATAATGTGTATTTTCTGCTGGATTTACTCTCTATTTTATGCTGCAGCTGTTACATATACTGTAATATTGTACATGGTAATTGTAATATATTGTATATATGATATAAATATATATCAGTATGTATCCCATACTGTACATCCATCCATCTTCTTCCGCTTAGCCGAGGTCGGGTCGCGGGGGCAACAACCTAAGCAGGGAAACCCAGACTTCCCTTTCCCCAGCCACTTCGTCTAGCTCTTCCCGGGGGATCCCGAGGCGTTCCCAGGCCAGCCGGGAGACATAGTCTTCCCAACGTGTCCTGGGTCTTCCCCGTGGCCTCCTACCGGTTGGACGTGCCCTAAACACCTCCCTAGGGAGGCGTTCGGGTGGCATCCTGACCAGATGCCCGAACCACCTCATCTGGCTCCTCTCGATGTGAAGGAGCAGCGGCTTTACTTTGAGTTCCTCCCGTACTGTACATATATTATGTAAATATTACGTGTATACCGTATATTACCAAATAGTAGCCTAGGCGTTTATTTCACAATATCGTTTTTGGAGACGGGCGTTTAAAAGAAGCAGGCAGTTTTTTGCACAAGGCTTTTATTTATTTTTGCACCAGCCGGCACCAGGCCTCTATTTGGTTACAATGGTTACTGTCCAGTTGTTCTCCCCCCGAGGGTAAAGTTGTTCCGACGCAGGAATCAATTAAGCCAGCCACTCGTTGCACCAAACACCCGCCCGGTGTCTCTCGTGTTACTCGCGGTGGCATACAACTCCTTGGCCATAATGCAGATCATTTTGCGGGACACACGGTGGTTCAGTCCATGAACGTGATGTATTCACTGACACAAATTGGCATCAAGCTCGTCGCTCACTTTCTTCCCACCTCCACTAGATAAGCGAGCCCGTTTTCCATCGATTGCCAACTGAGATAGTAGTCCTCCCTTTTTTGTTTCCATTCTCGTACACGTTTTGGGTCAACGTTAAACTGCCTGACCGCTACCAAACCAGAATTCTGCTCCGTATACTTCACAACCGCTAGCTTGAACTTTAAGTCAAACTTTCTGTTCTTCATCCCTCTTAAAGTATTCCATCAGTTGTGGTGTACCGGTATCCTGTTCATTCAACTCACTGCTACTGTTGCTTGCCATGTTGAAACGTTTCCTCGTGGGTTTGTTGTTGTCGCTGAGTGTGTGTTACGCTATATGCGGTGACCCATTGCAATATGTTGATTACCCAGAATCCCCACGTAACGTAAGCCATCACAGCACAGATTTTGTTTTGCCTTTGATTGTCATGTAACTCTCTGGACTCCACGCGTCTGCTGTTAGCGTAATTACCAGAATTACTGCACTTTTGCTTTTCATTTTAGCTTATAAATTGGGCTTAATGAATTCAGTATGACTTTAATCTAAATTATGCAAATAACAGCCCACGGGCGGCTATTTGGTTACTGTCCAGTTGTTCTCCCCCCGAGGGTAAAGTTGTTCCGACGCAGGAATCGATCAAGCCAGCCACTCGTTGCACCAAACACCCGCCCGGTGTCTCTCGTGTCACTAGCGGTGGCATACAACTCCTTGGCCTTAATGCAGATCATTTTGCGGGACGCACGGTGGTTCAGTCCATGAACGTGATGTATTCACTGACACAAATTAGCATTAAGCTCGTCGCTCACTTTCTTCCCACCTCCACTAGATAAGCGAGCCCGTTTTCCATCGATTGCCAACTGAGATAGTAGTCCTCCCTTTTTTGTTTCCATTCTCGTACACGTTTTGGGTCAACGTTAAACTGCCTGGCCGCTACCAAACCAGAATTCTGCTCCGTATACTTCACAACCGCTAGCTTGAACTTTAAGTCAAACTTTCTGTTCTTCATCCCTCTTAAAGTATTCCATCAGTTGTGTTCATTCAACTCACTGCTACTGTTGCTTGCCAAGTTGAAACGTTTCCTCGTGGGTTTGTTGTTGTCGTTGAGTGTGTGTCACGCTATATGCGGTGACCCATTGCAATATGTTGATTACCCAGAATCCCCACGTAACGTAAGCCATCACGGCATAGATTTTGTTTTGCCTTTGATTGTCATGTAACTCTCTGGACTCCACGCGTCTGCTGTTACCGTAATTACCAGAATTACTGCACTTTTGCTTTTCATTTTAGCTTATAAATTGGGCTTAATGAATTCAGTATGACTTTAATCTAAATTATGCAAATAACAGCCCACGCGCGGCTATTTGGTTACTGTCCAGTTGTTCTCCCCCCGAGGATAAAGTTGTTCCGACGCAGGAATCAATTAAGCCAGCCACTCGTTGCACCAAACACCCGCCCGGTGTCTCTCGTGTCACTAGCGGTGGCATACAACTCCTTGGCCTTAATGCAGATCATTTTGCGGGACACACGGTGGTTCAGTCCATGAACGTGATGTATTCACTGACACAAATCAGCATCAAGCTCGTCGCTCACTTTCTTCCCACCTCCACCAGATAACGAGCCCGTTTTCCATCGATTGCCAACTGAGATAGTAGTCCTCCCTTTTTTGTTTCCATTCTCGTACACGTTTTGGGTCAACGTTAAACTGCCTGGCCGCTACCAAACCAGAATTCTGCTCCGTATACTTCACAACCGCTAGCTTGAACTTTAAGTCAAACTTTCTGTTCTTCATCCCTCTTAAAGTATTCCATCAGTTGTGTTCATTCAACTCACTGCTACTGTTGCTTGCCAAGTTGAAACGTTTCCTCGTGGGTTTGTTGTTGTCGTTGAGTGTGTGTCACGCTATATGCGGTGACCCATTGCAATATGTTGATTACCCAGAATCCCCACGTAACGTAAGCCATCACGGCATAGATTTTGTTTTGCCTTTGATTGTCATGTAACTCTCTGGACTCCACGCGTCTGCTGTTACCGTAATTACCAGAATTACTGCACTTTTGCTTTTCATTTTAGCTTATAAATTGGGCTTAATGAATTCAGTATGACTTTAATCTAAATTATGCAAATAACAGCCCACGCGCGGCTATTTGGTTACTGTCCAGTTGTTCTCCCCCCGAGGATAAAGTTGTTCCGACGCAGGAATCAATTAAGCCAGCCACTCGTTGCACCAAACACCCGCCCGGTGTCTCTCGTGTCACTAGCGGTGGCATACAACTCCTTGGCCTTAATGCAGATCATTTTGCGGGACACACGGTGGTTCAGTCCATGAACGTGATGTATTCACTGACACAAATCAGCATCAAGCTCGTCGCTCACTTTCTTCCCACCTCCACCAGATAACGAGCCCGTTTTCCATCGATTGCCAACTGAGATAGTAGTCCTCCCTTTTTTGTTTCCATTCTCGTACACGTTTTGGGTCAACGTTAAACTGCCTGGCCGCTACCAAACCAGAATTCTGCTCCGTATACTTCACAACCGCTAGCTTGAACTTTAAGTCAAACTTTCTGTTCTTCATCCCTCTTAAAGTATTCCATCAGTTGTGTTCATTCAACTCACTGCTACTGTTGCTTGCCAAGTTGAAACGTTTCCTCGTGGGTTTGTTGTTGTCGTTGAGTGTGTGTCACGCTATATGCGGTGACCCATTGCAATATGTTGATTACCCAGAATCCCCACGTAACGTAAGCCATCACGGCATAGATTTTGTTTTGCCTTTGATTGTCATGTAACTCTCTGGACTCCACGCGTCTGCTGTTACCGTAATTACCAGAATTACTGCACTTTTGCTTTTCATTTTAGCTTATAAATTGGGCTTAATGAATTCAGTATGACTTTAATCTAAATTATGCAAATAACAGCCCACGCGCGGCTATTTGGTTACTGTCCAGTTGTTCTCCCCCCGAGGATAAAGTTGTTCCGACGCAGGAATCAATTAAGCCAGCCACTCGTTGCACCAAACACCCGCCCGGTGTCTCTCGTGTCACTAGCGGTGGCATACAACTCCTTGGCCTTAATGCAGATCATTTTGCGGGACACACGGTGGTTCAGTCCATGAACGTGATGTATTCACTGACACAAATCAGCATCAAGCTCGTCGCTCACTTTCTTCCCACCTCCACCAGATAACGAGCCCGTTTTCCATCGATTGCCAACTGAGATAGTAGTCCTCCCTTTTTTGTTTCCATTCTCGTACACGTTTTGGGTCAACGTTAAACTGCCTGACCGCTACCAAACCAGAATTCTGCTCCGTATACTTCACAACCGCTAGCTTGAACTTTAAGTCAAACTTTCTGTTCTTCATCCCTCTTAAAGTATTCCATCAGTTGTGTTCATTCAACTCACTGCTACTGTTGCTTGCCATGTTGAAACGTTTCCTCGTGGGTTTGTTGTTGTCGCTGAGTGTGTGTTACGCTATATGCGGTGACCCATTGCAATATGTTGATTACCCAGAATCCCCACGTAACGTAAGCCATCACGGCATAGATTTTGTTTTGCCTTTGATTGTCATGTAACTCTCTGGACTCCACGCGTCTGCTGTTACCGTAATTACCAGAATTACTGCACCTTTGCTTTTCATTTTAGCTTATAAATTGGGCTTAATGAATTCAGTATGACTTTAATCTAAATTATGCAAATAACAGTCCACGGGCGGCTATTTGGACATGGGTGGTTATTTGCCCAAGGGCGTTTATTTGGTACTATACGGTATGTTATATTTTATATTCCTTTTAGTCTGTTTTTATCTTATCATTTGTAACTGAGCTCCTGTATGGAACAATTTCCCTTGTGGATCATTAAAGTTTGTCTAAGTCTAAGAGCTGTTTCTCGGCTAATTTTTATGCTTCAAGTTGCAAGCAAAAATGTGAGTTACAAGCATCCCCGCCATTATTTGACATAGCAAATGCCACAGAGAACCCCGTAAGGCAGGGGTGCCCACACTTTTTCTGCAGGCGAGTTACTTTTCCATTGACTAAGTCGAGGGGATCTACCTCACACATATATAAAATTTACATTTATTTATTCATGAAAGAGACATTTTTGCTAACAAATCAAAGGTGTTTAATGGTAACACAAGCATGTTTAACACATATCAATTCCTTTCTTTCATGAAGAAAAGAATATAAGTTGGTGTAATACCTGATTCTGATGATTTGCATTGATTGGAATCAGACAGTGGTGCTGATAATGTCCGCATTTTCAAATGGAGGAGAAAAAAAGTCCTCCTTTCTGTCCAATACCACATGAAAGTGGTTGGTTTTTGGCATCTTATTTGTCTTTCTTCCATACTCATTTTTATGCACTTTACAAGAAATACATTGGCGGCAAACTCCGTAGCTTGCTGGTTTGTGCACGCCACCTTTCTGAGACTCTTACTTTGTTAGCGCAGGCAGGATGAAGCAGGGCTTTTATTGTGAAGATATGAACTGTGCGATCTTTAGAATTTTGACGGAAGGTACGGCGTTAGAGTCTGTTGAAATAAAAAGTGCTTCTCGCCTTTTTGTCGGTCATTTTTTCTTAATAATGAGTTCGCAGCAGCCAGCGTCATCTCACAAGACCCTCGGGTGCCTTGGATGTCAATCAAGTGACGAAAGTTACGTCATGGTGAAGATTGATAATCGCTCATTTTTAGGTCTATTTTTTTAATGCCTGGCTGTTGATTGACTGACACACCCTCAGCGATCGACTGGTAGCTCGCAATCGACGTAATAGGCACCCCTGCCTTAAGGTCTACCTAAAACATTTGGTCTTGCTCGCTAGCGTTAACTTATAGAAAGACATCGACATAACTTACTTTTTCCACCAAAAATGTTTGTTAAAGACCGAGGAAGTGGATGATATTCAGTTAAAAAAAAAAAAACGCCAGCCAAAAATGTTAAAATAATATCTGAACGGCAGACATTTATCCTTGAAAATATGGAAAAGTTGTTAATGGTGTGTTTGACAGAAAAAAATCACTGGAAGAAGATATATCAAATTATTATTACATGACTTTAGAAAGCTTAGTTTTCTGTAGTAAATTATTGTATGTTTTTATACAGGCACAGCACGGTGGAACAGGGGTTAGTGTGTCTGCCTCACAATAAGAGGGTCCTGTGTTCGATCCCTAGGCTCATGGTCTTTCTGTGTGGAGTTTGCATGTTCTCGCCGTGACAGCGTGGGTTCCCTCCGGGTACTCCGGCTTGCTCCCACCTCCAAAGACATGCACCTGGGGATAGGTTGATTGGCAACACTAAATTGGCCCTAGTGTGTGAATGTGAGTGTGAATGTTGTCTATCTGTGTTGGTCCTGCGATGAGGTGGCGACTTGTCCAGGGTGTACCCTGCCTTCCGCCCGATTGTAGCTGAGATAGGCGCCAGCGCCCCCCGCGACCCCGAAAGGGAATAAGCGGTAGAAAATGGATGGATGGATGGGTGGGTATATAGAAACTGTATGAAAAAGCATTAACTTCAATATAGTGATCAAGTGGGTTTTGTTTTGGTGGAAATGGGCCCCAAAAAGCTCTTTTGATGCAACAGGTTGCAACCCCTGATCTAGACAGAAACACTACTGAGGCTATAAGGCAGTTGTTCTCAAATGGGGGTACGCGTACCCCTGGGGGTACTTGAAGGTATGCTAAGGGGTACGTGACATTTTTTTTTTAATATTCTAAAAATAGCAACAATTCAAAAATCCTTTATAAATGTATTTATTGAATAAAACTTCAACAAAATATGAATGTAAGTTCATAAACTGTGAAAAGAAATGCGACAAAGCAATATTCAGTGTTGACAGCTAGATTTTTTGTGGACATTTTCCATAGCTATTGATGTTAAAGATTTCTTTTTTGTGAAGAAATGTTTAGAATTAAGTTCATGAATCCAGATGGATCTCTATTACAATCCCCAAAGAGGGCACTTTAAGTTGATGATTACTTCTATGTGTAGAAATCTTTATTTTGGGCTCCAGTACTCTGGAATGCCCTCCCAGTAAAAGTTCGAGATGCCACCTCAGTAGAAGCATTTAAGTCTCACCTTAAAACTCATTTGTATACTCTAGCCTTTAAATAGACCTCCTTTTTAGACCGGTTGATCTGCAGTTTCTTTTCTTTTTCTCCTATGTCCCACTCTCCCTTGTGGAGGGGGTCCGGTCCGACCCGGTGGCCATGTACTGCCCGCCTGTGTATCGGCTCGGGACATCTCTGCGCTGCTGATCCGCCTCCGCTTGGGATGGTTTCCTGCTGGCTCCGCTGTGAGCGGGACTCTCTCTGCTGTGTTGGATCCGCTTTGGACTGGACTCTCGCGACTGTGTTGGATTCAATATGGATTGAACTTTCACAGTATCATGTTAGACCCGCTCGACATTCGTCCTCTCCAAGGTTTCTCATAGTCATCATTGTCACCGACGTCCCACTGGATGTGAGTTTTCCTTGCCCTTATGATTCAGGGCTATATAAGTAAACATTGATTGATTGATTGATTTATAATTGAATCACTCAGTAAAAAATGGATGGATGGATGAATCACTTGTTTATTTTTCAACAAGTTTTTAGGTATTTTTACATCTTTTTTTATCAAATAAATCAAGAAAGACTACTACAAATGAGCAATATTTTGCACTGTTGTACAATTTAGTAAATCAGAAACTGATGACATAGTGCTGTATTTTGCTTCTTTATCTCTTTTTTTCAACCAAAAATGCTTTGCTCTGATTAGGGGGTACTTGATTTAAAAAAATGTTCACAGGGGGTACATCACTGAAAAAAGGTTGAGAACCACTGCTCTAAGGTACACCAGCTTAAAGTTAAAGTACCACTGATAGGCACACACACACTACGTAACCGGCCGGCACGCACATAGTGTTGTGTAACAGCGGGCACAGCTACATATTAGAACAGGGGTGCCCTGTTCTAATATGTAGCGAGGGTGTGTCAGTCGATCACAAGCCAGGCATTAAAAAGATAGACATAAAAATGAGCAATCATCAATCTTCACCAAGACTTCACTTTCGTCAGTTGTTTGACATTCTCGGCACCTGAGAATCTTGTGAGATGACGCTGGCTGCTGCGAGCTCATTTTTAAGAAAAAAAATCACTGACAGGACGGACCGAGAGAAACACTTTTTATTTCAACAGACTCTTGGGCCGTACCTGCTGTCAAAACTCTAAAGACCGACTGCACAGTTCCTGTCTTCAACATAAAAGACCTGTGTCAGGCAGTTTGTCTATGTTTTAGTTTTTTTCCTCTGCATTTGTCTGTTTCCTCTGTGTTTAATATCTCCTGTCTTTAGTTCGTGTCTAGTGCTCTTATTTTGTCAGCTTCCTGTCTTGTTCCCTGAGTGCTGTGTTTCTCCTCAGCTGCGGCTGATTAGCACCTGGTCACACCTGTTGCCAAACAGCCTGCTCCTATTTGTACCTGCTTTGTTTTGTGTCAGTTGCTGGATCATTGTATTGTCATTTAGACTTGTCGTTGCCATATGTTGCTCTTGTCGTGTCGATGTGATTCTTTTCAGCTATTACCTGTCGTGCTACATTTTGTCCTGATCGTCGTAGCGGTAAGCTGTTCTTGTTAGGGTTAGTACCCAGCAGAGGTGGGTAGAGTAGCCAGAAATTGTACTCAAGTAAGAGTACTGTTACTTTAGAGATTTACTACTCAAGTAAAAGTAAGGAGTAGTCACCCAAATATTTACTTGAGTAAAAGTAAAAAGTATGTTGTGAAAAAAACTGCTCAAGTACTGAGTAACTGATGAGTAACCTGTTTGTTTAATAATTACGGCAACAAATAATGCACAAAAACATAAAAATAGCAATGAGCAAATTCCTAGCCAGGAATATCTCTTAAGCAACTAAAACAATAATATATATTAAATAATAATACATTAAAATAAAAAAATTAAGGCAAATTGAGCCACAATAACTTAACAGCACCATAGGCTCAGTAGGCATTTATTGATTGATTGATTGATTGATTGATTTATTGATTGATTGAAACTTTTATTAGTAGATTGCACAGTACAGTACATATTCCCTACAATTGACCACTAAATGGTAACACCCCAATAAGTTTTTCAACGTTAATCAATTACTTAATAAATGACCAAGTCGAGGTCATCTACCTCATATATACATACACATATCATATATATATATATATATATATATATATATATATATATATATATATATATATATATATATATATATATATATATGTGTGTGTTTTTTTATTTTGCCGTTTTTGTTGACATGTTAAAGGTGTTTTAATGAATATACATGCATGTTTAACATATAGACTCCTATCTTTCATGAAGACAAGAATATAAGTTGGTGTATTACCTGATTTTGATGACTTGCATTGATTGGAATCAGACAGTATAGTGCTGATAATGTCCACATTTTCAAATGGAGGAGAAAAAAAGTTCCTCTTTTCTGTCTAATACCACATGAAAGTCGTTGGTTTTTGGCATCTTATTTGTCCAGCTTCCATATTCGTTTTTATACACTTTACAAGAAATACATTGGCGGCAAACTCCGTAGCTTACTAGCTTGTTTGCTCTGGCTTTCGGAGACTCTTATTTTGTTAGCGCAGGCGCGATGGAGCGGCGCTTTTATTGTGAAGACAGGAACTGTGCGATCAGTCTTTAGGCTTGTGATGGGAAGTACGGTTGAAATAAAGTCTTTTTTCCTTTACACTTTTGATTGATTGATTGAAACTTTTATTAGTAGATTGCACAGTACAGCCTTCCGCCCGATTGTAGCTGAGATAGGCGCCAGCACCCCCCGCGATCTTGAAAGGGAATAAGCGGTAGAAAATGGATGGATGGATGCACAGTACAGTACACATTCTGGTTTTGTTTGATTGGTCCAACGTCACAAGTGACTGCATTTGATTGGTGAAACGCAGGCATGAGTAGTTCCTACTTTGAATGCGTGTCTGACAAAATCAAAACAAACAAAGCGTGCATTAACAGATCGATAAAAAAAAAAAAGTAGCGAGTAACGAGCTGATTGTAGATAAATGGAGCGCAGTAAAAGTAGCGTTTTTTCTTTATAAATATACTCAAGTAAAAGTAAAAGTATGTTGCATAAAAACTACTCGTAGAAGTACAATTTATCCCAAAAGTTACTCAAGTAGATGTAACGGAGTAAATGTAGCGCGTTACTACCCACTTCTGGTAGCCAGAACTTCCAACACAATCAATATTTAGCTAGAAGCAATTTCCAAAATTGCCAAAAAGATTGTGCATTATACAAATTGTGCATTATACAAATTGCGCCCATTGATTTGCAAAATGTGCACCACACATTATTCAAATAAATAGCTGGAAGCAATTTGCAAAAGATTGCGCATTATACAAATTGCTTACATTGGTATTGTTGGTCTGCGATGAGGTGGCGACTTGTCCAGGGTGTATTCCGCCTTCCGCCCGATTGTAGCTGAGATAGGCGCAAGCGCCCCCCGCGACCCCAAAAGGGAATAAGCGGTAGAAATGGATGGATGGATGGGATGGGGTATTGTGCTTACAACAATTGGCTCCCATTACTTTGTGTATTTTGTGAAACAGGTCAAAATGTCTCTTTGAGTGGTAATTGGTTGCCGACCCCTGCACTACGACTACTCTACATTGTATCAACACCTCTTTCCAAGCATTGAAATCCTCTTTGTCAATTTACAGAGAAAAGGTTATTTTCCTACGGAAACAGAACGATTAGTTTTCCTGGTTGCCATGGAGACGTATCACATCTATGTGAGAGCAGGAAGTAAGAGTCGCTTTCCTTTTTTTTTTTTTTTTTTGGTTGTTGCCTTACAGAGCAGAGCACTTTGGAACGATGGACTTACCAGAAACTATCAGAAGACGTTTGGAGGACCTTTCTCGGAACGTCTTTGTGGACCAGAGTCAGGCTCCGTCGAAGGACAGCCGCACGTCTGCACACGGTAACGTCAACACGCAGCTAGCATAGCAGGAGATAGCATGGATGCTATGCTAGCTAACCACGCGGATGTTGTCTGTAGCTTTTCGTTTACTGGAAAAAATTAAAAACATTTTTCTTTCAAAAACACTCGTTGCTTTTCAGACAGACGTGTTTTGTCCAGCCTGCCCCTCCAGATGTCTCTCTTCTTTAACATGTGGTTCTTCCCCCTGTGGTGGATCAGTGAAACTGTCATGTTGCACCTTAAAGTAAGAACACCTTTCATCCTATCGCCTTTTCCACAACTCTTTCGAATATCTCTGATTTTAGGGTGTTAAAATATATTACAAACATTTTTTTCTACACTTAGCTTTGAAATCACCCAAAGCAGAAAACAAACTGTATTACTGTTTTTTTCTTTTGTTTTTTCTTTTTTCTTTTATAAACCTTTATTTATAAATTGCGACAAAATAAGTACAAAAATAGTACAAATCAGCGCCAGGGGGTTGTAAACTCAATAAAGTAACTAAAATGGAATGCAATATATATATACACACATACACACACAGTGGGGCAAACAAGTATTTAGTCAGTATGGTGAAGAACAATACTGAGTTGCATCCCAAAAACACCAGACCTACTGTGAAGCATGGGGGTGGAAACATCATGCGTTGGGGATGTTTTTCTGCTAAGGGGACAGGACGATTGATCCGTGTTAAGGAAAGAATGAATGGGGCCATGTATCGTGAGATTTTGAGCCAAAAACCTCCTTCCATCAGGGAGAGCTTTGAATGGTTGACCAAATATTTATTTTCCACCATATTTACAAATAAATTCTTTAAAATTCCTACGTGAATTCCTGAATTTTTTTCCCACATTCTGTCTCTCACAGTTGAAGTGTACCTATGATGAAAATTACAGATCTCTGTCATTATTTTAAGTGGGAGAACTTGCACAATCGGTGGCTGACTAAATACTTTTTTGCCCCACTGTGTATATATATATGGCTTCACGGTGGCAGAGGGGTTAGTGCGTCTGCCTCACAATACGAAGTTCCTGCAGTCCTGGGTTCAAATCCAGGCTCGGGATCTTTCTGTGTGGAGTTTGCATGTTCTCCCCGTGAATGCGTGGGTTCCCTCCGGGTACTCCGGCTTCCTCCCACTTCCAAAGACATGCACCTGGGGATAGGTTGATTGGCAACACTAAATTGGCCCTAGTGTGTGAATGTGAGTGTGAATGTTGTCTGTCTATCTGTGTTGGCCCTGCGATGAGGTGGCGACCTGTCCAGGGTGTACCTTGCCTTCTGCCCGATTGTAGCTGAGATAGGCGCCAGCGCCCCCCGCGACCCCGAATGGGAATAAGCGGTAGAAAATGGATGGATGGATATATATATATATATATATATATATATATATATATATATATATATATATATATATATATATATATTATATATAATATATATATATATTAGGGGTGTGAGAAAAAAATGGATTCGAATACGAATCGAATCGAATACGTTGTGCGATTCAGAATCAATTCTCATTTTTAAAAAAATCAATTTTTGTTTTTGTTTTTTATTTTTTAATCAATCCAACAAACCACTACACACTAATACCATAACAATGCAATCCAATTCCAAAACCAAACCTGACCCAGCAACACTCAGAACTGATATAAACAAAGCAATTGAGAGGAGACACAAACACGACACAGAACAAACCAAAAGCAGTGAAACAAAAATGAATATTACCAACAACAGTATCAATATTAGTTATAATTTCAGCATAGCAGTGTTTAAAAATCCCTCATTGACATTATCATTAAACATTTATAAAGAAATTTTAAAAAAGAACAATAGTGTGACATCGCATCTCATAAACTTGACAACACACGGTGTCCAATATTTTCACAAAGATAAAATAAGTAATATTTTTGGTTCGTTTAATAGTTAAAACTAATTTACATTATTGCAATCAGCTGATAAAACATTGTCCTGTATAATTATAAAAGCTTTTTTTTTTTTTTTAAATCTACTACTCTGCGAGCATGTCAGCAGACTGGGGTAGATCCTACTGAAATCCTATGTATTGAATGAATACAGAATCGTTTTGAATCGGAAAAATATCGTTTTTGAATCGAGAATCGCGTTGAATTGAAAAACATTTATATATTATCGAATCGCGACCCCAAGAATCGATATTGAATCGAATTGTGGGACACCCAAAGACTCGCAGCCCTAATATATATATATATATATATATATATATATATATATATATATATATATATATATATATATATATATATATATATATATATATATATATATATATAATAAAACAAAGTGCAAATCCACAGGCTCACACAAGTTCAGTAAATAATTAAAATTTGGAACACAGCATTATCGTTTTCATAGCTTTTTGGTTGTTTGAGCTAGAGAGTGTTTTTAATGTAGTTCTAATTCTTTTTTAAAAGGTACAGAAAACAGGTCGGGTATTGAGAAACTTACATTTATGAATATAAAACTTAGCCAATTGTATAATAAGGTTGCATAGGTAAAATTAATTTTCAAATTTTTTTCATACAGTGTAATTCCAAATAGCACATAGGCGCCAGCGCCCCCCGCGACCCCGAAAGGGAATAAGCGGTAGAAAATGGATGGATGGACATCTTTGAAACAAAGCACACATTTGTCATGAATATTGTCCAGGATGAAGCGACAGATGAAACAAAGTGTATTACGTGAACAAATGGTGTGGAGCAGTACAGTAAATGGGTAGATCGATCCCTATAGGTTGTATTCACTTGACGTCACGTCCAGCTTGTTAAAACCATGCCAGGCAAGAAGTGGTGGGCCAGCGAGCGTCTGTTGTCATAGCGTTTTGTGCGAAATTTTGCCCTTTTCGAAGAAAAATGTGCTATGCTTGTGTTGTTTGGCTTTTGCAACCGTTCAAATTGAAAACAAAAGGATAAGTTTCTTTAGAGTTCCCTCAAGAAGTAATCAAGGAGGGTGAAAGAGTGCAAGATCATACGAAAAAGTGGCACACACTCCAGTCACAGACGGCAGAGTCGAAGAACATATGAGATATATACACAAAGTCTGTGTTTTTGCTCTCAAAAACCTCCTTTTTCATCTGTCGTGTAGAATGATATCTCCAATACCAGATAGTTCGACATGTCTGGGAACACGACCGCCGGATAATACTTTGTATCACTCGACAAATCTTATTTTAATAACTTATAGGGATAAATTATATTGCATAATTTGCACTTTTTGCTCATATAAAATGATAAATGGGTTGTACTTGTATAGCGCTTTTCTACCTTCAAGGTACTCAAAGCGCTTTGACACTACTTCCACATTTACCCATTCACACACACATTCACACACTGATGGAGGGAGCTGCCATGCAAGGCGCCAACCAGCACCCATCAGGAGCAAGGGTGAAGTGTCTTGCTCAGGACACAACGGACGTGACGAGGTTGGTACTAGGTGGGAATTGAACCAGGGACGCTCGGGTTGCGCACGGCCACTCTCCCCACTGCGCCACGCCGTCCATATCCGTTTTTAATGGTAAAATCCAGGCCCCTTGCATACTTAGATAGTTCACACTCGTGGAGTGACATTATATTTCTACAGCACTTTTCTCTAGTGACTCAAAGCGCTTTACATAGTGAAACACATGATCTAAGTTACATTTAAACCAGTGTGGGTGGCATTGGGAGCAAGTGGGTAAAGTATCTTGCCCAAGGACACAACGGCAGTGACTAGGATGGTGGAAGCGGGGATCGAACCTGAAACCCTCAAGGTACTGGCACTGCCGCTCTTGTCAACCGAGCCATCCAACAGCCATTTGGTTTGGCGGCCCACCACTTCTTCATTTCTGTTCAAAAGTCACGTGTCCGAAGACAACCTATACATAACTATCGGATAAAGACTGATGTTTATTGTTTAATACTTTGGTTATTTGGCTGTGTTTTCACTACTTGACGGTTTTGCTTAAAGCATTTCCAAACTCTTACAACCTTAAAACCAACCTAGTTTATTTCTCATAATTTTATGCCGTTCATCCTTAATATAAATATTTGAATGACAAGAAATAAATCTGAATTCGAATCTCAACCGATAAAACACATTTTTTATTTATGCAAATGTATGTTTCTGTTACATTGTTGTTATTATAAGTACATATTGTTATATTATTAACAAACACACAAGTTCCTGTTAAAGAAAGTTTTTTTGCGTATATTTTGCACAACTGACTTTATTCCGCGCAAACAACTGAATGTAATAAAAGGGAATCTAGTAATCATTTTCTTATACTGCATTTATATCAGTATTTCCTGTTCATTTTAATCAAGACATGGGGACCACTAAAAATAGATTATCTGTTCACCTCGCTTTTAAACACATTATAACACAATGAGTCTAAAGAGCAGAAGTTATCGGTGTTGCCAACTTCATGACTTTGTCGTTATATTAGCAGGTAATCAGAGCCCTGTAGATACTGTTAAAAAAGTGACTTGAAAATACTATCGCTATTCTCAAGGAGCAGCGAAAAATTGCTGCCGGGGGCCGACAAAAGCGACAGGAAAACAGTAAATTTGTAGTTTTTGAACATATTTGTTTAATTTCTTGTGTTTTTATACTCACTTTTTGCAAATGCTTCATTGCTAAATATGCAAATGCAGAGATTACATATACCTCAGTTCTGTCTGTTAACCAAACCACATTTCTGTATTGTATGTGTTATTTCTATCCTACTAGTATTCTGCTTTGCCGGACTACTACAAGTTCATCTTGGTGACTGTCCTAATCCTGATGACTGGGATTGAGGCCATTAGACTCTATCTTGGTTATGTGGGCAACATGCATGAAAAGGTATGGCATCATAACATGTGGCAGAATGAAATAATGGATTCCACTCACGTACATTTGTGGCAACAGCAATGCTGGTACCTGATTTTGATGCAATTGTTCTGCTTTGTGAAAGGTGGCAGAGTTGGCTGGCTTTTGGCTGTTGAGCATCCTGCTGCAGTTGCCACAAATCCTCTTTCAGCTCTTCAATGAAGGCATTCTCATACAACCGCTGGAAAGAGGTGTTCATATTGTGCTAGCTCTTTTCATCCTCACTCAGGTATGCTGCTAAAACACTATCAAAGGTCAACTAACAATGGTGCTCTATTTTGCCTTTAAAGCGCTCAAAAAACATCCAAAAGCCTCCATCATCGTTTTATATAGACACTGTAAGTATATGTGTTAGGTAATACCAGGCTTATTTATAATAACGTGTATTAATTTACCAGGATCATCACAACGTTTGCTTTTCCCATTCACAACAAACACTAAGCATCATGCAGCAATCTTGCTATGTGATGAACAAGATATACAAACTTCGAACATAATAAAACAATCACTTACTGTACAATGTCTGTTCTCACTAGGATGCTGACTGATTGGATGTTCATATTTTCCCATTTCCTCATGAAAGGTTTAAAAAAAAGTGCCCCAGTTGGGTGTCTTTTTTTGCCATTTCCAGGTATGAGTTGAACGTCTAAATTGACCAAACCTCTCAGTTTATGGCCACATTCCCCTATTATCCAGGTGAGAGGCATGATCAAGAATCAACTTTCACGGGCAGCACGGTGAAACAGTGGTTAGTGCATCTGCCTCACAATACGAGGTCCTGGGTTCGATCCTGCGCTCGGGATCTTTCTGTGTAGAGTTTGCATGTTCTCCCCATGACTAAGTGGGTTCCCTGCGGATACTCCTCCCACCTCCAAAAAACTTGCACCTGGGGATAGGTTGATTGGCAACACTAAATTGTCCCTAGTGTATAAATGTGAGTGTGAATGTTGTCTGTCTATCTGTGTTGGCCCTGTGATGAGGTGGCGACTTGTCCAGTATGTACACCGCCGTCCGCCCGAGTGCAGCTGGGATATGTTATAGTTATTTTATGTCAGACCCAGGGGGATCCATCGCACAGAAGAAAACACATACTACAATGCTTAAACACAAAATACAAGCAAAATTAAATATATAAAAACTTGTATGAAAATAAACATTCCACAAGATTCGATAATGATGGATGATACTGCATACGTCACCAGCCACATAGGGGCTTTACAACCCATTTTAAAATGGTTCTATTATCATCCCATCCATCCATTTTCTACCGCTTATTCTCTTTGGGGTTGCAGGGGGCGCTGGTGCCTATCTCAGCTACAATCGGGCGGAAGGCGGGGTACACCCCAGACAAGTCGCCACCTCATCGCAGGGCCAACACAGATAGACAGACAACATTCACACTCACATTCACACACTAGGGCCAATTTAGTGTCGCCAATCAACTTATCCCCAGGTGCATGTTTTTGGAAGTGGGAGGAAGCCGGGGTACCCGGAGGGAACCCACGCATTCACGGGGAGAACATGCAAACTCCACACAGAAAGATCCGGAGCCTGGGATTGAACCCAGGACTACTCAGGACCTTCGTATTGTGAGGCAGACGCACTAACCCCTCTTCCACCGTGAAGCCCGGTTCTATTATCATTTACATACCAAATAATTAGGGCTGTCAAAATTAACAACGTAACTTGTGATTAATCACAGACAAAATATATCGCAATAATCATGAAAACACATTAATCATGCAATTTATTGTGACTGTACAAGCTCTTTTACTTTACGGTCAGTGATTAGATCAATGTAAACATAATTACAAAAATGAGGGAGGACACTCAAGACTGGCAAATTTCACTGCGAATTACAGCCTGAAATAACTTCTCATAAAACTGTCACCAAGTTTCGTTCAAATAAATGACATGTATTCAAGTAAAGCGTTTAAAAACATAAAATAGCATCTGTGTACAAATATTGTGGTCTCAAGTATTAAATATTAAAGTGAATAAATCACCTGTGATTAATCATGATTTATCCAAATTTTAAAATGTGATTACAGGTATATCTGTAGAAAAAATATATTATTTGACAACCCTACAAATAATATATTGCATTATATAGTTATTGCAGGATGTATATCGCAATAGGGATTTTAGGTTAGAATACCCGTCCCTAATGGACATAATTATCTTTGTCTTTTTCTATTAATATTAACAACATATTTATTTTGTCTTTTTCCTTGCTAGGCTGTCGTTGGTTTTGTGGCTCTGCGGGACTTGGTCAGACACACTGAAAGTCAATTCCATCTGCACCAGTTTGACTGAAACTTCCGTTTATCAACTTTTGGAACAAACACCTCATTGATTCAGACAGAAAGAAAATATATTTATTTTTTTGTATTTTAGTCAGCATATTTCACCTGCAATTTTGATATGGTTTTGTGTACATTTGTAAATAATAAAAACATTATAAATGGATACTGCAAAAAGAAAAGTGTCAGTTTGTCATGTTAGATCCAGGAAAGTTTGAAAACTCTTATCAGACACCATGATGTCATTGAGTAGGATCCTCCTGTAAACATCCATCCATGTGAATGTCCATTATTCCAGTAAGCAATGTACTCTGCATAAGAGCAGACTGGGAAATTCTGGCAACTGGCTCCTCAGAACGGGTACCTTTTTAGACATTTTCTTTGAAAGTGACGAAATTGGAGATCCTCAGCCTCAAGCTCACCTGTTTAACTTTGTGGGCGTGGATTACTTTGTCACAGGGGGTAAAACACCTTTTGTTTCCGTCCCTTCTAAAGCTCCATTCCACAGTCTAAGGAAAAACAAAAACACATGTGAACGCTTGTTCTATTACTGCCATATCCCAACAAATACTAGCTTATACATTAGCATACATATGCACATAAATATAGTAGGGCTGTCTAAATTAGTTTAGTATTTTTTGTCATTACTAATCTGATTAAAATGTTCAATTGCAGCATCTCTGGCAAAGCTTGATAAGATTTGAAAGCTGTTGCAGTCGTGGTTGTATCGCAACAAAAGCAGGGCACCTGATGTTCTGGCGGATCAGTCAACAATAAGTTTTTATATATATATATATATATATATATATATATATATATATATATATATATATATATATATATATATACTGCGATGAGGTGGCGACTTGTTCAGGGTGTACCCCGCTTTCCACCCGATTGTAGCTGAGATAGGCACCAGCGCCCCCCGCGACCCCAAAGGGAATAAGCGGTAGAAAATGGATGGATGGATACATACATATATATATATATATATATATATATATATATATATATATCTCGGTATATATGATATCTGTCTATTACCTGACCGCTTCTATGTTAGCTACCTCTCTTTGTTTATAATGTATATTTTCTGCTGTATTTACTCTATTTTATGCTGCCCTTTTTTTTCTTTTTTTCTGCAGCTGTTACAAATACTGTGATATTGTACATGGTAATTGGGATTTGTTATATATTGTATATGTTAAATAAAAATATAATATATCTACCGCTTATTCCCTTTTGGGGTCGCGAGGGGCGCTGTTGCCTATTTTTAGTAACAATCGGGCGGAAGGCGGTGTACACCCTGGACAAGTCGCCAACTCATCGCAGGGCTAACACAGATAGACAGACCACATTCACATACTAGGGCCAATTTAGTGCTGCCAATCAACCTATCCCCAGGTGCATGTCTTTGGAGGTGGGAGGAAGCCGGAGTACCCGGAGGGAACCCACACAGTCACAGAGAGAACATGCAAACTCCACACAGAAAGACCCCAAGCCCAGGATTGAACCCAGGACTACTCA
This sequence comes from Nerophis ophidion, assembly GCF_033978795.1. Lineage (NCBI taxonomy): Eukaryota > Metazoa > Chordata > Actinopteri > Syngnathiformes > Syngnathidae > Nerophis > Nerophis ophidion. The sequence goes on from NC_084622.1 coordinate 55,271,802, forward strand.
GGACCTTTGTATTGTGAGGCAGACGCACTAACCCCTCTTTCACCATGCTTCCCATGTAAATATTACACGTTATATTTTATATTGCTACTATGGTAGATTTAGTCTACTTAATACATGCATTATCCTTTCCATCCTTTGAAACTGAGCTACTATGTGGAACAAATTTTCCCTTGTGGATCAATAAAGTTTGTCTAAGTGTAATATATTGTCGTAAAGGAGAGAATGTATTAATGCCACAATGGGGAAATTATGTGCTTGCAGTGCAGGTTCAAAAAGTCTACAAAAAATAAGAGGGAAAAAGACATAGAATACCAGAGCTTGCATTTTATATGTACCACTTGCATACTCAGTATCCCCAGTGGTTATATAATGCAGGAAAGTTTAGTAGAACATGGCAAAGTCAGGTTTTATGATGGTTTGACTCTGGAACTTAACTGAATTGTTATTTTCCAATAGGGAAAAAGGACATTGTCCCAAAACATACCTACAGATCCACTGTACTTCTTTAATTGCAACATCAATTTGAAAGTAGCTTGGTTAGTAAACATAGGTGAGCCAAATTATGAAAGTAAAACCAGAATCAAATACATTTGTACCTGTTTCCTCTCAGGTCAGTGCACCCCAGTACAGGACCTAATCTATTAGAGTAGGACATTGCTTTTCTCCGAGAAATTTCCACGATGAGGTTTTCACGATTTCGCTTTCGAAATGGAAGAAGTTTCAGCAATCCAACTAAATAAAATGACAGGAAAGTTCACCTTTTAAAACACATTAATTGCAAGTATTTTAATGTTAACAATAAATCATGCACAAAGGAAACAATAACCTGCTACAATAAATTGGTTTATCATACGTTCTACTTTAAACATTTATTCATGAATAAGCAGTCTACTATAACAGTGGTTCTCAAATGGGGGTACGCGTACCCCTGGGGGTACTTGAAGGTATGCCAAGGCGAACGTGAGATTTTTTAAAAACATTCTAAAAATAGAAACAATTAAAAAATCCTTTCTAAATATATTTATTGAATAATACTTCAACAAAATATGAATGCAAGTTCATAAACTGTAAGAAGAAATGCAAAAATGCAATATTCAGTGTTGACAACTAGATTTTTTGTGGACATGTTCCATAAATATTGATGTTAAAGATTTCTTTTTTTGTGAAGAAATGTTTAGAACAGTGGTTCTCAACCTTATTGGAGGTACCGAACCCCACCAGTTTCATATGCGCATTCACCGAACCCTTCTTTAGTGAAAAATAAAATGTTTTTTAAATTCAAGACAAAGTTCTATGTTTCTGGCAACACTTTAGTATGGGGAACATATTCTAAGTAACAAATACTTAATTTAGAGTTATTTGAACACTAGGGAAACATATTCTAAGTAAAAAAGACTTAATTTAGAGTTTGGTTAGGGTTAGGGTCAGGGTTAGAGGGTTCGGGTTATAATAAGGCCATGCCGAATAAGGCATTAATAAGTACTTAATAATGACTAGTTAAGAGCCAATATGTTACTAATTTGCATGTTAATAAGCAACTGATTAATGGTGAATAGGTTCCCCATACTAACTTGTACCATGTTTTTTTACTGGTGCACAAAATGAACCGTGCATGAACATCCCCTTGTTCAAACAACAAAACCAACACAGTGCATAAACTCACAACAAATTACAACCTGCAAATCAGTCAGCTGTTGCCGTATCCATAATACGCCGATAGGGAGAAGCTTTTATTTACACGATGAGTTTGGTGTGTTTTGACCGCCGCCGAACCCCTGAGGCCGACTCACCGGTGGTTTAGAATTAAGTTCATGAATTCAGATGGATCTCTATTACAATCCCCAAAGAGGGTACTTTGAGGTGATGATTACTTTTATGTGTAAAAATCTTTATGTATAATTGAATCTCTTGTTTATTTTTCAACAAGTTTTTAGTTTTTTTTCCCAAATAGTTCAAGAAAGACCACTAAAAAATGAGCTATATTTTGCACTGTTATACAATTTAATAAATCAGAAACTGCTGACATAGTGCTGTATTTGACTTCTTTATTTTTTTTTTACCTAAAATGCTTTGCTCTGATTAGGGGGTACTTGAATTAAAAAAATGTTCACAGGGGGTGCATCACTAAAAAAAGGTTGAGAACCACTGTACTATAACACATTCTTAATTATTTGTCAAGGTAAAATTTGTAATACATAGCTCTTGTATAAAATGTCATAAGTGGTCAGGCAAGGTAAATTTGTTGTGTCAATATTGAGGACTAACCTTCTCCAACATCTCCTGCCTCTCTCTTATCTCGCCATTTTGTGTTGGATGTGTCTGCATGTACAGGTGGCAAATCCCGGTGGACATAATAACGATTTTGGCCACGAATGGAATTTGTCGCTCTGTAAACAGGGTGGCCAGTGAAATGATCAATGGTGATGCTTGACAGCAGATGCCTTGAGGGATCAATGTCAAAAGAGTGACACAGACAGCACAGATGAGGAAAATGTGAATATGAATTGACTACATTAATAATTGATAGTCAAAAACTGGGTTTTACCTGTCAGTTTCTGCACGATCTGGTGATAGCTCTAAAAAGTAACACAAATTACTTTTCAGTTTCTGTGTGGAACTACTAAGTGTGCAAACCAAACATTAGAAGATGCAGAACTCACGAGAGTTGCAATGCTGCTCCTGCTGACTATGATGCTGCTGGTTTGGTTGACTACATTGTTGAAGGTTTGGAAAAAGAGCACTGAAGTGAAGCAGTTTCTGTTGACCATTATGCTGCTGGCTGGGGTGACTACATTTTTGAGAGTTTGGAAAGAGAGCACGGAGGTGTAGCAGCTGTGATGAATATCTCCATTGTGCTGTGTCCCTTTGTTGGTCTGCTGGACATAAACATTACACGCGCTAGTCATTTATAGCCTATTCAGACAGGTGTCAAACTCAGATCAGGCCCGCCACAGGAAATAACGTGCATCAATAAAGCACTTCAGCTATCCATCCATCTTCTACTGCTTGTCCCGTTTGAGGTTGCGGGGGGTCCTGGAGCCTATCTCCAATAAAGCACTTAATCTTTCCTTCTAAATATTTGTTCTTTCAGTTTTGACAGAAAAACTTTAATATTATCTGATAATGCAACAAACATTGTATTAAAGGGGAACTGCATTCTTTGTGGAATTTTGCCTATAATTCACATGTCACATTTGCTGTAGTCGTGATCCCAGAGTGCAGGTAAAACTGTATCTAATTTCTCAATAATTTCTCAACAAACAAAAGATGTGTGCAGCTAAGAGTACACCGAAAGCGAGAAGAACACAAATGCCGCAAGGCTAGTCAGTGTAATGAAGTAACATTGCTACTGCCGCGCTCCACTGAGCTACTGCATCGTCTCTGAGTTAGAAAAAAGTTAACACTAGATTAGAACTAATGCTTTGCACTTGTATAGTACAAAACACAAAACCAGTGAAGTTGGAACATTGTGTAAATTGTAAATAAAAACAAGAGTACAGTGATTTGCAAATCATTTTTAACCTATATTCAATTGAAAAGACTGCAAAGACAAGATACCGGTACTTAACGTTCAAACTGGAAAACGTTATTTTTTGCAAATACTAGCTCATTTGCAATTTGATATCTGCAACCTGTTTCAAAAAAGCTGGCACAAGTGGCAAAAAAGACTGAGAATGTTGAGGAATGAACATCAAATACTTATTTGGAACATCCCACAGGTTAACAGGCTAATTGGGAACAGGTGGGTGCCATCATAGGGTATAAAAACAGCTTCCATGAAATGCTCAGTCATTCACAAACAAGGATAGGGCGAGGGTCACTACTTTGTGAACAAATGCAGAGCAAATTTTCCAACAGTTTAAGAACATTTCTCAACAAACTATTGCAAGGAATATAGGGATTTCACATCTACGGTCCATAATATCATCAAAAGGTTCAGAGAATCTGAATCTGAAAAACATTGAATGCCCGACATTAGTGTGTAAAGGATATCAACACATGGGCTCAGGAACACTTCAGAAAACCACTGTCGGTAACTACAGTTCGTCGCTACTTCTGTAAGTGCAAGTTAAAACTTTATTATGCAAAGCGAAAGCCATTTATCAACAACACCCAGAAACGCCGCCGACTTTGCTAGGCCAGAGTACATCTAAGATAGACTGATGCAAAGTGGAAAAGTGTTCTGCGGTCTGACGAGTCCATATTTCAAATGATTTTTTTACCCAAGGCATGGATAACTTACCCATCTGTGAAGGCAATATTAATGTTGAAAGGTATATACAGGTTTTGGAGCAACATTTGTTGCCATCCAAGAAATGTTATCATGGATGCCACTGCCTATTTCAGCAAGTTACAACAGTGTGGCTTCATAGTAAAATATTGCGGGTACTAAACTAGCCAGCCTGTAGTTCAGACCTGTCTCCCATTGAAAATGTGTGGCGCAATATGAAGCGTAAAATATCAATCAATCAATCAATGTTTACTTATATAGCCCTAAATCACTAGTGTCTCAAAGGGCTGCACAAACCACTACGACATCCTCGGTAGGCCCACATAAGGGCAAGGAAAACTCACACCCAGTGGGACATCGGTGACAATATTGACCACTTAAGTTGTACATCAAGCAAGATTGGGAAATAATTTCACCTGAAAAGCTTCAAAAACTGGCCTCCTCAGTTCCCAAACGTTTACTGAGTGTTGTTAAAATGAGAGGCCACGTAACACAGTGGTTAAAAATGCTCCTGTGCCAATTTTTTTGCAATGTGTTGCTGCCATTTAATTATAAGTTAATGATTATTTGAAAAAAAAAAATCAGTTTCTCAGTTCGAACATTAAATATCTTGTCTTTGCAGTCTATTCAATTGAATATAAGTTGAAAAGGATTTGCAAATCATTGTGTTTTGTTTTTACTTATGATTTGCACAACGTGCCAACTTCACTGGTTTTGGGTTTTGTAATATCATGGAGGCGATTGTACATTATTATTATCCATTTTCCATCCATTTTTCTACCGCTTATTCCCTTTGGGGTCACGGGGGGTTAGTGCTGTCAAATGATTTTTTTTTGACAGCCGTAAGTATTATTCATATATTTTTACTTTTACAAGCGGCCCTGTGAGGACAGCCATAACTGCGACGTGGCCCTCAGTGGAAACGAGTTTGACACCCTTCAACTACATGCTTTGATTTTCAAGTGGCAACTGATGCTTTACTGCAGGTACAAGTTAAAAATAAACAATAAAACATTGGAGATAAAACACAACCTGGATGAGGTGAGAGAGCTAAAATGGTGTTGATATTTGGACATGGCCTCTCGTAGCGATGCAAGTTGGCTGCTGTCTTTGTTTCTTCTCCACAATCGCCCTAAAACAACCACACAATATCCAAATAGTAAGGCAGATTCAGTTAATACGTTTACACAAAAAATTCTTAAAACCTTTCCATAAAATCTTGTAGAGGGGTGGGATATGAGCCCAAGAAAAAACAATTAAGTTTGTTGTACATCTTTTTTTCATTTATTTTACTGCATTACTTTCTGTGTAAAAGATAGAGATGCGTGGATAGGCAATTATATCATCCGCAACCGCATCACTAAAGTCGTCATCCACCCACCATCCACCCGAACCAATATTTTATCAGAACCGCAACCACCCGCCACCCGCCCATTGTTATATATCCGGAATCGGCGACCTTTACCACTAAAAGAGCTAGTTTGACCCATGTCACAAAGTTAAGAAGGCAATGGGAGCCGCTAATGTTCTCGCGAATATCCGATGGTGCTCAACCAGATATCGAGAAAAAGGGCGTGCTGTGAAGCCATTACCTTTGACGCCTTCTACATCACGTGTGACGTTTGCCAGTCCAGCAACATGCTGTATGCAGCTTCCTCAAACACACGTACAAGATTGAAAGGCATACTGGGGGATACAGAGTACACTGATGGTTGTGATATAAACAACTTTAACACTTACTAATATGCGCCACACTGTGAAGCCACACCAAACAAGAATGACAAACACATTTCGGGAGAACATCCTCACAGTAACACAACATAAACGCAACACAACAAATACCCAGAATCCTTTGCACCCATGACAAAAACTGACTATATTTTGCACCCCCGCAACCCCAACCCCGCCCAACAAACCGAAGCAGGGGGGGGGGTGGGGGGTTGGCGAGGTTTGATGCTAGCGGGGTGTATAATATAGTCAGGAAGTGTCATGAATGCAAAGGATTCTGGGTATTTGTTGTGTTGTGTTTATGTTGTGTTACTGTGAGGATGTTCTCTTGAAATGTGTTTGTCATTCTTGTTTGGTGTGGCTTCACAGTGTGGCGCATATTAGTAAGAGTCTTAAAATTGTTTATATCACAACCATTAGTGTACTCTGTATCACCCAGTATGCCTTGCAGTCGTGTGCGTCTGTCTGCAGAAGCCACACACAACATATAGCTGGACTGACAAGTAGATTGAACATGTTGTAGAAGGCGTCAAAGGCACAGGTGTCATAACACGCCCCAATACTTATCAACTGGGTGACTGCCGGAAGACATTCTTGTGAATGTTTACGTCTCCTATTGTCTTTTTCGCTTTGTGACACGGGTTTAAAATGGCTCTTTGAACGGTAAAAGTTACCGATCCCTAAACCATGTATATCAAATATTTCCAAATGGTTTAACCGCCACCCACCCGAATCTATTTTGGTTCAACCGCCACCCGCCCGAATCTATTTAAAATCTATTTTCCGTCATGTCACCCGCCCGACCCGCGGACTCCGCGGATGAGACCGCAAACCGCGCATCTCTAATAAAAGACCAAAATACTGTAGGACTGAATAAACAACAACTCTAAGGTGTCTCTTTTGCATAGCATAGTAGGTATGTGAACACACATGAACAAATAAATAAGTTAAATTTCTCTATACTTGGTATTGACTATGGCTGCAAAATAAGTTGTAACATAAAGTAATAGTCCAAAGTCAATAAGGGTCCGTGTTTCCAAAGTGGCCCTGAATGCACCACGACGTTATAGTAAGTCTAGCCAAACAGTGAAGGGTAATGACTAATAAGAAACGATCATGACGCTAACCTCAATAGTTTTAAGAGCCATCATTTATGCTTTTCATCCGTCATTTGCATCATTTTACATTGTTTTTTGCATACAAACTACAACTATTGTTTTATGTCAACATTTTGGGTGTCTGGAGTGGATTTACATATTTCATATAACTGTTTTGGTTTCCATACAATTTGATTTTCAACGGACACTTTTATTAAAACCAGGGAACCACTGTATTTGTGAATTAAGTGTGACAATCCTTTATGGGACTCCTCTTTCTGTCAGCTAAATCCACTTTAAAGGCATTGTTTTACGCTGGCAGCAGCGTAAAACTTTATTACCTTGACAGGCTCACACCCTTGCCAAAGGGTCACATGACTGACGTCTCCATGATTGCTATTTGCTGCACTTTTCCTGAGAGTGGTATTTATCTTGAAACATAAATGGTTCAAATTAGTGTCAGGAAGTCTGTCACTTGACCTTATATTAAAGACCATACCTGCCATTTTCTAATGTGTCTTCTCGGTAGCCTTTCCTGGGTGCTCTCTTTACCTGCGTTCTCCTCCTGCTGAAGGTCTGACTCCTGCATAGTCAGGAGTTCATCAGATATGTTGTACTTCTGTTCATACATTAGCCACTTGTGGGAATATGTTAGTCTCTTACAGTATTTAAAGGAAGCCCTTTTTGTTGCGCGTTAGACTTTAGCCTGTTTCTTTCTTTATGGCTCATTTTCTGTTTATGCTTCACGGAAATTTGCTGAAACGGAAAAAAAACAGCATGTAAGAAAATTAAATAGTACATATATGCATTTTTAGATCATATCATAAAAAAATTTAACTGTTCCTCCACTGGGGAGAGGAGACCACACATACAGTATACCTCTGCACGTACAGTTTGTGCCTGCTTCAGCAAATGAGCTGGAAGTTCTTCAGAATCAGAACTATCAGAACCACTGGTACTGCAAAAGAGAAATAGATAACATATTTCAGTCACGGTATGCAGTTGCACCAAACACCATAGAGAGAGGTCTTCAGCTCAATTTAACTGGGGGCCCCTGGAAGTCGTCAGAGTGAGGCTGTGCTGCATGAACTATTCACTTTGGAATCCAGTTTTAATCACGTGACTAAATTGGTTCACCACTTCTACCAGAAGTTATAGTGACCCTGAGCTATGGTAGGCCTTATAAATGTAAAATGTATTGTAAAATGTTATATTTTGACACTGTAGAGTTCCCCAGGAGATAGTCAGATACGTTACCTTACTAACAGAAAGTTGCTTTTTGTTTTGACTAAAGTGTCTTTGTAGTGCTGTCATTTTTGTGATGCACCGTTACTGTCCTTAACATTCTTTCTAGTGGGATTAAAGATTGCCAAAATATACATTAAACTACAAATTTAGTAAGGTTTCCTTTTGTCATTTTCAACCTAAAGTGTTGGTTGCACTTTATTTAGAAAATATGTGAATGCATTGGCCGGTAATTGTTGTTCACTTGCTTTTTTGTATTTATAATCTAATTCATTTAAATCTAATTCCCTTACAAGAAATAATAGGAATATAGGAAAAGTCACCTGCAGGATTCAGTATCCATTTTTTTTTCAGGATCACACTGGTTGATTTTTATCTTGCTTAAAAGTTACTGAAATAATTTAAACTCACTGAATTGTTTCACATCGTATCGTTCTAAGAAAATGAGATTGCCCCTGAATCGTATCAGCAACCACAAATATGGAATCACATTGAATTGTTAAAATGTTTACACCCCTCATATATTAAAATGATCAACAACACCCATGCATGCAAATATATATATATATATATATATATATATATATATATATATATATCCATCCATCTTCTACCGCTTGTCCCTCACGGGGTCGTGGGGGTGGCTGGAGTCTATCCCGGCTGTATTCGGGTTTAAAGCAGGGTACACCCTGGACAAGTCGCCACCTCATCGCTGGGCCAACACAGATAGACAGACAAACATTCGCACTCACATTCACACACTGGTCAATTTAGTGTTGCCAATCAGCCTATCCCCAGGTGCAAGTCATTGGAGGTGAGAGGAAGCCAAAGTACCCGCAGGGAACCCAGGCAGTCACGGTGAGGACATGCAATAATATATCCATCCATCCATTTTCTACCGCTTGTCCTGTTAGAGGTCGCAGGGGTGCTGGAGCTGCATTCAGTAGAAGCATTTAAGTCCCATCTTAAAATTCATTTGTAACTCTAGCCTTTAAATAGACCACCCTTTTAGACCAGTTGATCTGCCGTCTCTTTTCTCCTTGGTAGAGGGGGGGGCGCACAGATTAGGTGACCACAGTCGGCACCCGGGGTAGACCACTAATCAGTGCATCAGTTGGGGACGTCTGCGCTGCTGAGCTGTCTCCACTCAAGATGATCTCCTGCTGGCCCCACTATGGACTGGACTCTCACACTATTAACTAGATCCACTCGATGTCCATTGCACCGGTCGCCCAGGAGGGGGGCTCCCCACATCTATGGTCCTCTCCAAGGTTTCTCATTGAAGCCCATTGGGTTGAGTTTTTCCTTGCCCTGATGTGGGATGTCGTTGTGGCTTGTGCAGCCCTTTCAGACACTCGTGATTTATGGCTATATAAATAAACTTTGATTGATTAATTGATTCGGGCAGAAGGCAGAGTACACCCTGGACAAGTCCCTACCTCATCACAGGGTGAACACAGTTAGACAGACAACATTCCCACACAAGGGTCAATTTATATATAAATATATATAAATCTAATATATTACCCAGATTCAAAATCAGAGATGAGGACGTCCGTGTCTATTTCTTCTCCCAGACGTTCTCGGGCTTCTTTTTTCAGCATCGCTGTCAGTTCTGTCAGACAGTAAGTCATCTGAAAATATGACATTAGACTACTGAATGGCTTCATCAAGATAAACTGCACATGTTCAGTTAAGGATCAACTTAATCATAATGAGATGTGCTGCCCTCTTACCTTACTTGGCTCTGGATCACAATAGTCAAGCAAGGTGTCACAAAAGTAAAAGCCCAGCGACTTGAGGTCTTGAGTGGTAAAATGTGTTCCCTTGCGGTCACCTGATTAAACAAGACACTTAAAACATTTTGAACGTACACACATAAAGTATTCAGGTGTAAGCCAACCGAGTGTAGAGCCTCCAAACGTGGCCTCCATAGTGTAACTATTTTTGATGCCAAGTCGCCACATGGCGATTCGACCGGTTCCCTCTTTGCTCTTCTGAACCTGGAATTTACAGCTCTTGAAACAGAACTGGAAATAAAAAGAGACTTGAAAATAAGCAAGAGGAGTTATAAATGCAAATCAACAAAACATGTGTTTTTACCTTGTTGCTGGCATTCTTGCTCATCATCATCGGGAAAACTCTTTCATGAAGCCTCATTGAAGCATCCTCTTGGTTGTTACAGCCGTACATGAAGACATTGTTTTTACGGTTGTGGCCATGAAAGTCACAATATAGAACGATATCGGTCTGGTTCATTAGTCTGAGGAAAATAGACAGTAACAGTCCCTGAGAGTTGTGTACTGATGATTTGTCATCAACAACACCCATGCATGCAAATATAATATGAGCAAAACCAAGGAAATTTGAGAAACATTTAAACATCTTGTACTGTATGTAAGTATGCATTGCATTGATTATGAGAATATATAAACATACTGGCTACAGCATGTGTAATAAAAACAAGACACACACTTTTCCACCATGTTTCGGGTATGCCATACGCATGGAAAGGAGTCCCTCAGCACCGTCTTGTAATTCCTGTTGAGATCCATGCCTGCCAGAGAGCAGCGGTAGTTGCCAACCACCACACCGTCTGGGTTCAGCATTGGCACAACCTATATTATCCAAGAAAGGATGTTGGACATTGCATATTGTGGTTTCATCTTTAGATCCAGTGTTTTAATTTGACAAAAGTGGCGCATTTACCACTTCCGTAGGCTATACGAACCTTGAAAACAAAAGTGTCCCTCAAAAGCTGAGCATCAGCAGAGTCCCCGAGCAGGAAGTCGAGGAACCCCTCCATCATCCAAGAGCCGTTGGTTTCCCCAGGGTGCACGCGGGCCGTCACCACCACAGCTTTCTTGTTGTTGTCCTTTACATTTCCGCCCGCTCGTGATGTCACTGTCAGCACGTAAACTGCATTTCCAGCAAGACTGTGGCATAGCACCCGCACTTTGCAGTATGTTGCTACTGTTGGGTTGGAGGAAACGTTCCTAAGGTAGCGGTGCAAGTGTGAATATGTGTAAGGGTAACAGTGGGCCACATAGCAGGTGTCAGCTTCGTAAGGGAACTGGAAAGTCCATGTGAGGGAGTACAGACTCTTTGACTCATTGCTGTCCTTTCGATTCTGAATAGAAAGACAGAGCTCTGTCAGAAAAATACCAACTTGATTATTCCAAATGTACACATTTTGTACCACCACTAAAAAATACTAACTTTCACTCCAACTGAACCTGAAGTCAGTAAACAATAATGTTGGATGAACTGCAAATATATACCAGCAGTCAGCAACCAGCACGCTCTTAAAACGGTCCTGTTATGCAAAACCAGCTTTACTTGCCTATTGGTACCTGTTGTTTGTCGGAGATCGGCACAAGTCCTGAAAATGTTAAATCGAACTGCGAAAAATATCTGTAAAAAAAAATATTGCTCTCCTTAATACTTCTGGGACACAAACCATTTGGAATATGCCCAATTTGTGACGTTATCCCAAGTGTGACGTCAGCGAATTATCCATGTATGGAATAAATTTAACCGAAATGTTTTGCGCGGGTCCAAAATTGTAGTCCCACGCTGGAGTCAATAAGCTTCTTTTTCCCTATCCTCTTGTGGGGCAGACTGGCTCGTACATGCACCTGCAGCCCCGCTGTTGACATTTCTTATACAAATTAACGTAAAGCTACATAAATAAGACCGCCCACAAAACGGAGCATCCTGAGGAGACGGTCAGGAAGCGGCCTGAAAACGGTCTGTAAAACATAATCTATGCAACATTTTGGACAAAGAACAACTATTACATTTTATGTAAACCACAAGGAATTGTTTTAAATGTAGAGGGAGAAAATCATAATATGACAACTTTAAAGGGGAATTAAGGTGATTTTACTCTACATTTAAAACACTTGTGGTATAGACAATATGTACTATATGTTTTGGTGTAAATATTGCTCTAAAATCACTTTTATAACCTGTTTTTGAGTCTGTCTGCAAGATAATCGATTTTGGAGGCGTTCCCAGTTTGCAAATTAAACCACACCCCACCCTCTCTAAATACGTAAATATCTTAAAGTCGTCACCACTATTTTTTTTTGCAGGCACGATCAGGAATAAAAGTAATAAACATTATATTGGTTTACCCGGTCACACCATTACATACACCTGCACACTTTCCGATCGATACAGACTGTACATAAACAAATCTGCATTTAGCATCATTTATGTCATTATGCGCATGCCCAGATTAAAAGAAAATAATAATTTATTCTATTTTTTTTTCCCCCAACCTGAAGGAGCTCCTCCCCCTCTGCTTCACTTGATGTCTAAATTTGTAATCCAGCTCGCTCTGATGTCACGACGTAGCCAAATTGCAAAACTGCATGAACAGAGCCATCCAAAACTGCCTGCAAGCTGATGCCAAAATGCATGAACCTTATGATTTGACATTTTGGCATTGATTTTACTTGAGTATTCAACATTGTAAAAACATGTTTAGGTCAATAAATATAAGATTCATTAGATGGATGGATGGATAGATGGATAGACCCACTTTTATTCTTTGGCTTTTAACACTACGTGAGTTGTGTGGTCCTCTGTCCTCTGTTGTCCTCTGTGTTTTTTATACACTTTTATTTTTATTTTACTGTTTTAATTGATTTTACCCTTTAAAATAGTTTTTAATCATATTTGTTTTTATATTGTTTATATTGTTTTTATTTTTATTAATTTTTTGTTTTATTCAGTCATTGGTGGAGCATAATATGGTTTTTAACATGGCTGTGCAGCACTTTGGAAACGTTATTGTTGTTTAAATGTGCTATATAAATAAAGTGGATTGGATTGGATTGGATAGATAGATAGATAGATAGATAGATAGATAGATAGATAGATAGATAGATAGATAGATAGATAGATAGATAGATAGATAGATAGATAGATAGATAGATAGATAGATAGATAGATAGATAGATAGATAGATAGATAGATAGATAGATAGATAGATAGATAGATAGATAGATAGATAGATAGATAGATAGATAGATAGATAGATAGATAGATAGATAGATAGATAGATAGATAGATAGATAGATAGATAGATAGATAGATAGATAGATAGATAGATAGATAGATATGGATGGATGGATGGATGGATGGATGGATGGATGGATGGATGGATGGATGGATGGATGGATGGATGGATGGATGGATGGATGGATGGATGGATGGATGGATGGATGGATGGATGGATGGATGGATGGATGGATGGATGGATGGATGGATGGATGGATGGATGGATGGATGGATAGATAGATAGATAGATAGATAGATAGATAGATAGATAGATAGATAGATAGATAGATAGATAGATAGATAGATAGATAGATAGATAGATAGATAGATAGAACTTTATTTAAATGTCCCCTTTAAGACTCCTTGTTGTTGCTCCCATCGCAGATCTTAGAGATTGCAACAACGGGAATTTTTTAAAGGGTCTGTGAGTGTGTGCAGGATGAGCGTGAGGAAGGCAAGGGGAAAGGAGAGAGTCTGTGTCTGTCTGTGTGCGGTGAGACATGAGCAAGACGTCAACTTGTAAAGTGTGCCACCCTTGTGGTAAGCTAACCATGAATACATCCCGAAAAAGAAAAATCTCTGAAGAAAGTATATTCTGCATTGACAGATTATTTTGTCTGCAATGCCAACATGTGCACATGTGCAGTTGCTAAAATGTGCTTGATATGTAGCGAGAAGTTAACAAACAACAACACAAGACATGAGCATTTTCTGAAATGTAGAAATTTATGTATAAATAGGCCCACACATGTGTATCAGTTGTGTTGCAGCCATGCACACACTGGGTTTTGAACTTGCAACCTCTACCCTGATTAAGAGTTACGTCGAGCAGCACGAGCCAGAGAGCGAAAAGCCATGGACTATCAATATGTCTATTGGGAACCAAACACCAGTTCTTGTTTAGAACCGGCTACCATTGTTTTGATTCCTGGGACTAATTTGCCTGTTTTTCTAACGATTCCCAGTGAGCGCGTGTGACATCACCAACAGCGCAGAAGTGGCACAAAAGCTGTAGAGTTATTTACGAGAACAACGGGGTAACTTGAAAAGTGAATATTTCATCAAATAGAGGAAATACTACTAGAAACATTAGTACATGTCAAATTACTTCCTTAATGACCGCCATAACCACAACACCAGGGGGAGCTCCACAAACCACGTTAAACCCAGATTTTGATCTAACAAAGGTCTTAACTCATTCTCTTTCTATGCCACATCAATGTGGAATGCACTCCCAACAGGAATAAAAGTAAGTGCATCTCAATATTCCTTCAAAACCGCTCTAAAACAACACCTCCAGGCAACTTCAACACTTTACTAATACCCTCCTCCATTCACATCCCATCTCCCCGGATTATAAACAACTCAAATGTACTTCTAATGTATATACTTGTTCTTATGCTATGTGAACTCACTATGTTCTCTGCTGGCTGTACATATCCTACTAAATAAGACCTACACTGTTTCAATGTCCACATTTCTCTGTTGATGCAATTGTTGATGACTGAAGTTCTGATATCAACCAAAGCTCCTCATCCCACCCCCTGATTGTAAATAATGTAAATAATTCAATGTACATACTATGAGGATTAACTTGTGTGATGACTTTATTATGTTGATAGTATATATTTGTACCATGAATTGATTAACGTGGACCCCGACTTAAACAAGTTGAAAAACTTATTCGGGTGTTACCATTTAGTGGTCAATTGTACGGAATATGTACTGTACTGTGCAATCCACTAATAAAAGTATCAATCAATCAATCAATACACACAGAATATAAAAAACTTTGAATGAATGACGCGTTTTAAATTCCGTCCAAGTCGGAAGGGAATGCTAACTAACTAACTAACTAACTAACTAACTAACACTTCCTGTCATGATATCACCTCATTACAAAAGCTGGCATTACTAACTGTTAACATGAAATTAATACTTATCATCAAAATTGTGGCAAAACAGCGTCTCCTCCCTGTCTGAGAATAGTTCTCCTAAGCGGAAACATTGTAATTGGTAAAAAAAAATATCTCATATCCTTCCTGAAAAAAGTAGATATTCTTATTTTTTGGGAAAATAATAGTTAATGTTGATAGCTGTTGGTTGCATGATTGCACAATGCACACTTTTACTGGACTTGACTTGCTTGTATTATTCACTGGATGATGTACTTTACTTTTGAGTGGTCAACTCATATATTATTTTATAGATAATAATGTATGTATTATTTTTTTTTACAGTAGAGTATTAAATATATTATTATTATTATTTTCAAAACTATATATTTTTTTTTTTTCCGGTGAACTTCTGAATCTTTACCCTGGCGCCCTTTGGAGGTGGTCAGCCTCTTAAAGGGGAACTGCACTTTTTTGGGGTGTTTCTGCCTATCGTTCACAATCATTATCAAAGACGACAGATGCTTTTTTAATGCATTCTAAATATTAAACAAACGTAGATAAAAACATAAAAAACACAATTATTTAATATTTAGAATGCATTCAAAAAATCCATCCGTCCTGTCTTTCATAATGTGTTATGTTCAAAGGGAAGGAGGCGACAACCAGGACAGAACTGCGGTTCTTTCAAGGTTTATTTTAAACCTTTGATAAATATATGACATGTGTATGCTACTCTAAGTGAATGAGTGTGACTATGTGTAATATTAATAATGTAAATGTTACCCAGGGTTGTTGTCTGTGAGTGTTGGTTGTAATCTTTCGTCGAATCACGTGGGGCAAGACGAAGAGGCAGTTCGTGGACAGGCAATGGGTCGTGGGGAGGAGCGAGGCAGTGTAGTCTGGGTCCGAGCAGGGAGGTCGTGGATCGAGGAGGGCAGTCAGGAATCCGGTTGGATGTCGAAGGACAAGGCTTGATCACGGAAGGCAGGGGAGTCAGGGAAGGTTAGCGACGTTCTGGCAAAGGTTCCTTGGGTCTGCTGGTCTTTATGCCGCTCCCTTTCATCAAGTTCAGGTGTGTCGATTGTTGATTGACCACAGGCTTGTTGCTGCGCAGGCGTGCTGCCCTCAGCACGAGTGGGGACAAGTCTGAGTGCGCTGTCAAAGGAGGCGCATCTTGGCGCGCTGTCAGCAGAGGCGGCCGCAGCTCCAGCCGCCGAGGAAACGCGGGTTCGACTCCGTGTCATGACATAATGATTGTGAACAATAGGTAAAATCCCCCAAAAGTGTAGTTCCCCTTTAAGACCTCACTGTTGAATTTGTACATTCACGTGTCTTCTAAACTAAACAATGTTAATGCTACTCAACTCGTGTGTTATCTTTTTAGCCAAATGAAAATTAATTGGCGAACAAATTAAGAACCGAATTGTTAAGCAGAACTGAAAATGGAATCGGAATTGTAAAAAACGGAACAATTCCCGTCCTTAACGCTGTGCAGAACACCTTTCCGGGCATTCGGTTGTGAGTTTCAACCAACGTACTATTTCATAGGCACACTGGCTTTCATCCATTATACACACACACTGCACTTCTGTTTGTTGTAACAGGTAAAATAAAAAAAGGTTCTAACTTGTAAAAAGTTTATAAACTGTGTTAACTCTGGACTATTTATCTATAGTTCAAGAGGGGACTAAACATGTATGTTTTGGTATTTTGTGTTTTTGTTGTATTGTATTTTTTAGCAAGGTTCCAGCCACACTGAGCATAAAAAGGGCTCCTTTAAAAATAAGGGTTGCCGACTGTTGATCATATACACTGTGAGTAAACCCGTTTCAGTTAAAGGCAGCAGTGTTGCGTCCAAAGCAGAAATCGATACAGCTTGAAGGGTTACACTTACTAATACTATTAATATTATATACTATTACATATTAGTATTACATATTACATACTATTACTAATACTACTACCATCACTACAACAAGGACTATAACCATTTGAAAACTTCTTCATTGATTGATTGATTGATTGAAACTTTTATTAGTAGATTGCACAGTACAGTACATATTCCGTACCATTGACCACTAAATGGTAACACCCGAATAAGTTTTTCAACTTGTTTAAGTCGGGGTCTACGTTAATCAATTCATGGTACATGGTTCAAGCAAGGCCCTGAGAAGAGTTTGCAATTCAATACCAAAAGTATATAAGATTCCTTCTTTGCAATAATCTCTGAAAGTTTAAAAATGGTTTTATATTGGAAGACTATAATGAAACATGCAATAATTAAGCTTTTATTAACATGGATCTACAATTTAACATAATGCTGGGACAATAGCTATAAATTATATATTTTTATATGTCTAACAGAAATGATATCCCTATAACAATATCAAAATAACAAACTGCTGATTCATGTAACTCAGTAACACCTTCCGCTAAGGCAATATTAAGGAGACAGACAACAGACAACCAAATGGTAGTGCCACCTACCTGACTGCGGTAGTACGCAATGTTGGAGCCAGTACGTTGCCACCCAACAGCGCTCTCCTCAGCAGATCTCTCAGAGTACAGCAGCGGCCTCATGCCCTGGGAGTAGAGGCTGCGGCGCTTCATGAAGTTGACAATGGTGAAGCGGTAGGTCACCCCGGCTATCATTTTTCTTACTCTGAAGTAAAACCACTGCGTGTGCTTGTTAGTGTAGAGATCTGCGCGCAGGGTGAGCTCATAGTTGAAGGGACCGCTAAGAAAAAGAAACACACACATGAGTTTAAGCTAAAACAGAAAAGTGTGCAATGAAGGTAAATATGATCGAAGGCCCTCAAGACTCACACTTGCACAGCCTTCTGAAGGTTTCCACTCTCAAATCGTGACTCGAACTCAAGAGAGAGTTGCGGTTGTTTGAAGTCAGTGAAAGAGGCCCTGCTCTCGGACACCCTCAAACCTCCAACACGAGAGCATGTGAAGTACTTACTCCCTATGGAAAAAAAGACGATAAATACTTTTAAAAGCAAAAAGTTTCTGTTGTGGCATAAAGACTAATGGCTTTTTATGTGCGGGGTTTGTGTGTATATAAACATATAATATTAATTTGAATGGGGGTATTTAAAGAAGTATACAGTGGTACCTCAACTTAAGAGTGTCCCAACCTAAAAGTTTTTGGATATAAGAACTGTCTCTTGGCTAAATGTTCGGCTTCAAGTTACAAGCAAAAATTTGAGGTACAAGTACCCCTGCCATTAGTTTGATGCAGCAAATGTCACAATGAACCCCGTAAGATCCGACCAAAACATTTGGACTTACTCGCTCGCATTAGCTGAAAGCTGGGGATGGACATAACTTTGTTTTCCAACCATGGGAAGGAAGAAAATGCGTGTGAAGAAGGGCATGATATTCATTGAATTAAATTAAAGTTAAAGTTAAAGTACAAATGATTGTCACACACACTAGGTGTGGTGAGATTATCCTATGAACCTTCACCCCCCGGGAGGTGAGGGCAGCAGTACCACCAACGATGTCTCCGGAAGATCCTCAGGATCGGTTGGGAGGAGAGGCGTACAAACATCAGTGTTCTGAAAGAAGCCAACATCTCCACCATCACCATAACCATCATCCGACATCAACTGCGATGGACAGGCCATGTCATACGCATGCCTGACAACCGTCTTCCAAAGCAAATGCTGTATGGCCAGCTAAAGGAAGGAAAACGTACCCAAGGAGGGCAGAAGAAGAGGTACAAGGATAACATCAAAATCCACCTGAGAAAGTGTCACTTCAGCCTCAGCAACTGGGAGGAGGTAGCCCACCAGAGGAACATGTGGAGCAAGATGGTCCATGAAGGCACAACTCACCTAGAGAAGGACCTCCACCGTGCCGCAGAAACCAAGAGGCAACAGAGAAAGGAGAGATCCACCACCAACACAGCTCCTCACACCACAACCACTACCCAGTCAACCACCCACTGCGATAAAGTCTGCGGATCCAGGATCGGCCTCTACAGCCACCTGAGGACCCACAGATGACCAGACCCACCGACAGGAGGACAATCTTACTCGTCTCGAGTGATCGCCGATGAGTATGAGGGCAGCAGTGAGCAGCAGATAGAGAATTAAATCATCTAAAAGATGACCAAGCGCATTCTCCTGCACCATACTGAACCAGAATTAGTCCAACACCAGCCAAGAAGGTTAAATATTATCAAATGGTGGACATTTATCCATTAGATAATGGAAAAGCTACTGATGGTGTGTTTGACGGAGAAGCAGTTGGAATGAGATACAGTAGAAGTCCACTCTCCATGCTGTACATTAATATTACATTATATCATGAAACTACTGTAGTTGTTACTAATAAAATGTATTGTATTATTGTTCATACAATATGTCTTCTCTAAAAGTTTATTTTTAAGAGACATGTTACATGTTAAAATTATTTTTTGGGGGGTGGGGGGGCAAGCCGGAATTAAATTCCATCCATCCATCCATTTCCTACCGCTCATTCTCTTTGGGTTCGTTGGTGCCTATCTCAGTTATAATCAAGCGGAAGGCAGGGTAAACCCTGGACAAGTCGCCACCTCATCACAGGGCCAACGGAATTGAATTGATTTCTATAAATTTCAATGGGAGTGTTTTGAGCTAAGAGCACAACTAATTAAGCTCGTTAGTTGAGGTAGTACTGTACTTGCAAGAAAATTGTCATCAAAAAATATCCTCTATACATTGATTTGTTTCCTCAAACATTTTTAAGGATAGTAGCTCTCCTTACTATTGTCCAGATCTACATTATGAGTGTAGGCAAATGTACTGTACATAAATATTTGGAGAAAAAATAGTATGTCTGATGTACAGTTCTAAAGTTACCGTGGTCATTACAATAGACCACTCGTCTGTCCTCCTCCAAAGATGCAAGTGGCATCCGCTCATGGCCTTTAGGGTGGTAGAAAGGCTCGGGCCTTGGAGGCTCCCACTCTAAAATATAACAATTAAAGTTGGTCAACCTTGTGGACTCTTCACTGGGTCAGAATTACAGTGCTGCATTACCAATGTGCTGGATGGCATTGCTGATGACCTCACACTCTATGGGCCAACGAGGGCAGGAGACCGATGGGAAATGAACCAGATCCAGCGGCGCTCTTAGACTCAAAACTGGACGTCCTTCATCAAAGTTTATGCGTAGTTGTCTGGTTCGCAGTGTCTGACTTATGGATACTGAGGAGACACAAAGATAATCAATTACCTCTTTTCACTCCTATTAAGGTCACCCTCACTAAACAAATTTCCTCATTTGATGCTGAGCTGTACTTCAGTGTACAAAGTTGAGTGATAAAGGAGCATATTTAATATTTCATCTGTGGATAGGCTTTAGGCTAGAACACCTTTGGGGCACATCAGTTATTTTTAAACCGCTGGTCAAATAAATCAAGTTAAACAGCAACATTGAAATACATAGTGAGCACGGCTCTTTACATAAGTGAACACGCATGAAAACAACTTACACTGCCTTTTCACTGTCACATCCTCCTTGTCCTCCTCTCTGTTGGGGGTTTTGGTGTCCAATTTGTGCAACTGGTAGGAATTCCACCAATTCCTGATTACAGGACCGGCCATGTCTGATGTATTTCCTGCCTAAATGACAAATAACATACATTTCAGAGAGCATCCGTCTCTATATACTGTATACAGCATCCTACGAAACTGAGTACACCTCTCACATTTCAACAAGCAATTAGTCAAGCTTTATTGCAGACTCCAACATCCAAGTAGACATACAATCACATATAGTAATAAAACAAAGAATACAGTATAAAAGGCATTATAACACATAGTATTAAAACAGTGCTTTTGCATATTGAGTAAAATGCATCGAAGAAATAAAAGCAGCAATAAAAAATTATTTTACACATTCTGTAAAAGGCACACATACTGTACCAGTGTTTCCATATATAGGATTTGTACCTAGAAGCACTACACCTAGGATTGTTTATCTGTATGATAAGATTATTTTTGGGCCCCTGCAGTCTACATATAAACTTAAACATCAGTTTTGTGACAAAAAGCTTGCTGGCACTACTACCCCTGGACAATCTGAGCAGAATTCTGAGACAGTCATTATACGCAACCTGGAGTTTGTGCGAGCTCTCTTTCTTAAACCTCACCCAGAGTGAAAACGTGTACATAGTGGTGCAGTAAGCTTTAAACAAGTACCGTTTCGCTTTATCAGAGCACTCCCGTCCAAAGGCAAAACCCAGTAACTCAATTTTGGTCAAAACTGAGCTGATAATAATTTTGGAGTTCCTAGGTGATATGCTTTACATTAGTGTATGCGATATTGTCATTTGTTCCGTAAGTAAGCTGTTACGCGCATGGCAGGACCTAGCAACTACAACAGAAAAACCTAGTATCTCAAGGAACCAATCGGAGCTTCTTTGTCAGTCGCCTTATTGTCTTTAATGAGACATTTGCACGAATGGGGGCCGACGGTCAACCTGATTATGTGATATTATGGCACGAGGGGATATTTGGAAGATTGGCCCAGGACGTTGCAAGCACCTTCATTAAATGTATTGTTCTTGATTCTTCCCCTTGCATACTCTTTTGGGCAAATAACTGTGGAGGTCAAAATAAAAACTGGACGCTGTACACGGCTCTTGCCCAATGTGCAAACGCAGAATGGGGCCCACCCGAGATTGTGATGAAATATCTGGAGAAAGGGCACACGTTCATGAGAGCAGATTCAAACCATGGCTCAATCGGCAAGAAAATGAAAGCTCAAGAAAACATCTATACGTTTGATGACTTTGTAGATCTTTGTAAGACAGCATCAAGATAGATTGGTTTTCCTTTGTTTTCTCAAAATCAGCTAGAAGTGAGTTACTAGAATTTGCCTGTGGACGGGAGAGCAGTAGTGAAATTTTCCCATCACCATATTGGCTTAGACATACAGCATTCTTCCGTGTCTAAGCATGTCAGCAGCATCTTACATCTTAAGGATGTGGCCTAAATATTTGACATTGTTGCACACAGACAGGGTTTGACCAGACAAGTGGAAAGGTGGGGAATTAAAATGTTGAGCCTTATTGGTCCTATATATCATTATTATTCTCTTTGTGGCATTATACGTGATGTCAAACTTGACTCCATAGTCTGAGCATTTGTTCAGAAGCTGTTGGAACCCTGCACTACGGGGAGATATAATGGCCAAATCAGCACACATAAAGTGATTAATTAGGGTGTTCCCATTTATGCACCCTGTTCTACATTCTTTCAACTGCCTTGACAGGCCATCCATATACAGGCTGAATAGGCCTGGTGATAGAAGCCCACCCTGCCATACCCCATTGCCAACTCCCCCAGGGAGACGATAAACTACTCCCCCATTTTACCTGCATCGTCTGCCTGTCGTACCAATTTGACAGAATATGTATGATGCTACCTGGAACACCCCTATGCCTCAGCTTGGTGAAGAGTTTGTGAAAGTTAACTACGTCAAATGACTTAGATGCATCAATAAAACATACCAACATTGTAGAGCCCTTCCCTCTCTATATTGCTACTGCTTCTTTTAAAGCAAAAATACACAAGTCAGTGCTGTGCTTGTTCTTAAAGCCAAATTGTTTGTCTGCGGTGCAGATAAGATCCCCCACTCTGTCTAGTATTACACTTTCAAGCACTTTAGCAATATATATTACAGCATATATTCTTAATGGGCTTCACGGTGGCAGAGGGGTTAGTGCGTCTGCCTCACAATACGAAGGTCCTGCAGTCCTGGGTTCAAATCTAGGCTCGGGATCTTTCTGTGTGGAGTTTGCATGTTCTCCCCGTGAATGCGTGGGTTCCCTCCGGTTACTCCGGCTTCCTCCCACCTCCAAAGACATGCACCTGGGGATAGGTTGATTGGCAACACTAAATTGGCCCTAGTGTGTGAATGTGAGTGTGAATGTTGTCTGTCTATCTGTGTTGGCCCTGCGATGAGGTGGCGACTTGTCCAGGGTGTACCCCGCCTTCCGCCCGATTGTAGCTGAGATAGGCGCGAGCGCCCCCCGCGACCCCGAACGGGAATAAGCGGCAGAAAATGGATGGATGGATGGATATTCTTAATGGACAATAATACAAAAATTAAACTTAGATATCCAGTTATTATATAGCATTAATGATTATGTTTCCCTGAAAAGGAGTTGGTGCAGAGATATGTTTGTCTAAACAGCTGGTAAGTCAAGCGAGCACCAACTTGACATGTATCGACTACAGTCAAGCTTGCTGATGGCAGCGTCATAGCCTGGGGCTGCATGAGTGGAGCAAGTAGTAGCTGCGGTTCATTGGGAGAAACAAAGTCCAAAATGTAGGCCTACTGTGAAATTCCATAGCACAGCATGACATCATCCATCCATCCATCCATTTTCTACCGCTTATTCCCTTTCGGGGTCGCGGGGGGCGCTGGCGCCTATCTCAGCTACAATCGGGCGGAAGGCGGGGTACACCCTGGACAAGTCGCCACCTCATCGTAGGGCCAACACAGATAGACAGACAACATTCACACTCACATTCACACACTAGGGCCAATTTAGTGTTGCCAATCAACCTATCCCCAGGTGCATGTCTTTGGAGGTGGGAGGAAGCCGGAGTACCCGGAGGGAACCCACGCATTCACGGGGAGAACATGCAAACTCCACACAGAAAGATCCCGAGCCTGGATTTGAACCCAGGACTGCAGGAACTTTGTATTGTGAGGCAGACGCACTAACCCCTCTGCCACCGTGAAGCCCAGCATGACATCATGATAATTAAATACATTTGCGCTGTTTTTTTCTTTTTCGGGGTGAGGGGACCAATTCAATTGATTTCAATTTATTTCGAAGGAAGACGCTTTTGCTCAGCTTGCTGTCATCTAATAAGTAGTCGAACGGCATCATTCACAAGAAGTATGTGGTCCTTGAATTGACCAATACAGTTCCTGGTTCAATTCTAAAACAGGACGCTTCCCTTTATAATGCTGTTTAGGTTTTTGACATCTAACAATTGATACCTAAGAATTGATCTGCAATAATTTGCATTTGCGAGGTTACAGTTAGGATGTTTTCAAAGGGAAGTGCCTACCGAGCGTAGTGTGTGTGGGACGTCACATGTAGGTGTGAAAATACAAAAAAAACGATTTGAAAAATCAGACGGTTTTAGTGCAAGGAAACTTAGTCAGCGTCATCAGCAGGTTGCAACAAAGATACAAAGAAACTGAAAGTCAGACAACGGCCACCTTAGCGTTCAGCTTCTCAGTGTATGACTGAGTTTATGTAGTAGGTTGGAACTGAGGACCTGTGTTAGTGTGTTAAGGTCGGCAATATTAAAGCTAGTCTTAAAAGTATAAAAGAGTCTGCACAAAATACTTTCAAGCACAGAAAAGTCTAGATCTGGGGACTAAATTCGTATGTGGAATTATATTTATATATGGGCGGTAGTTTGTAATGGGAAAGTTTGTGGGAAATAGCAAAAATAATTACTAATGTTGTCTCTGTCTAATCGTTAGGTATTTTCTTAAAGCAGAATTTTTTGGTTTTACAATTATGGATTTCCTGCAAAACACAGTGGTTTGTAATGGGAAAGTTTGCATAAAACAGGGCTAGTAATTGTAGGTACCACTATAATTTTATTACGTTATTTATCTCTGTGAGAAATAGCAAAAATAGTTACTAATTTAGTCTCCGACTAATTGTTAAGGTATTTTCTTAAAGCATGATTTTTTGGTTCAGAAATCATGGAAGAAAAAATGAAGTATGCACTTACTAAGTGATGAAGCACTTTGCTCTGATGTCATTGCTGTGCTTCCTTGGATCCCGGGACTGTTATATGCTCTGATGTATTAGGCAGAATCTTGTACATATGGTTTCCAACTCATTTTGTCCTTTCAGTCCGGTACAGCACAACGTAGTTGCACTCTCTTTCTCTTCAGTTCCTACGACTTCATTTCCTACTTCTTATCCTGTCTGGAGTCGCGGGTGACCTGTAACCTATCCCAGCTGGTTTGGGGCTAATCAGAGGGCTTCAGACTACTGCAAAACAGAACATAGAAATGTCTAAGGGTGGAACAGTGAAATATATATTGTAATAGCTGCACATAAGGCATTTAAATGGCTGTGCTTATTGTGATAGCTGAGGTTGTTATTAATACACAGGCTTTGATGCAGCAATGATGTGCCACATTATATTTTGCAAGATCAAAGAAGATACTAAAGTGTCCAATCAGAGTGCTCTGATGTCATTCCCTGTGCTGCTTGAATTGAAGACATTCATTTCTACTGCATCATTTTGAGAGTGATTACTAATATATGGTTTGTCAGTGCAACTACACCACTGTAAACCGCATAGTACTTGTTCTTAAGCATGTACTCATGGAACAATCCTACAGACATCCTATTTTTAGACTAAATGTGAGGCCCTCCAGCGAGTGGTTAAAACGGCGGGGAAAATTACATGGACTATACTCCCAGAGATGAGTGCCATGTACACAGCTCGCTGCTTAAAGCGAGTACGCAACATCCTGAAGGACAGATACCATCCAGCACATGGCCTCTTCAACCTGCTACCCTCTGGAAGGAGGTATAGATCGATTCGCGACAGGACCACCAGAATGTCTCACAGTCAGTATCCCCAGGCCGTGAGACTGCTGAATGAACAGCATGCCCCTTTACTGCCCCCAACCATCTTATTACCTCACTCTTCACCACCTCAATAATTGTGCTCTGGACATTGCATTGCTGCAGCATCATCGCAACACCCATCAGACATCTGACTGTTCCCACCCCCCACATCCCTCTATATGTGTTCTCATAGACAAATGCTAAGCTAAACTGTAAACTATGTTCAACCTGCACATCAATGCAGTTTCTATGCCGCTGGACAAAGCTCAAACGAAATATCGTTGACATGTATGACTTAAGGGTTATTTATGACGATGACAATAAAGGAATTGATTGATTGAGGGGTGTACTTATTTGAGAGCTAGAAGTTGAAATGTATTAGCGATCAGGTGGCGACTTGTCCAGGGTGTACGCCGCCTTACACCCAATTGTAGCTGAGATAGGCACCAGCGACCCCAAAGGGAATAAGCGGTAGAAAATGGATGGATGGATAGCTGCAAGTAGATATGGTAAAACACAAGAGCCAATTAGGTAAATTTCATATACCTAATGTTGTGGCAGGTGATGAATAAAGGCCCAAATAACGCACAAGAAGAGTTGGTCTCTTGAAGGCATTTTCGATTGTCTGTTGATTCAGAAGAATAAAATGAAGGACTTTAATGCAACACTTGAAAGGCCTACCGAAACCCACTACTACCAACCACGCAGTCTGATAGTTTATACATCCATCAATAATTTTTTTTTTTAACATATTCAACACATGCTAATACAGCCGGATTTTTTTACTAAATTACAATTTTTAATTTCCCGCGGCATTTGTTGAAAACGTCGCAGAATGTGTTTGTGACGTTATTGATTGAGCGGACATAAAAGTTGTCTCTTTTCATCGCATAATTACAGTAATTTTGACATCTGTGTTGCTGAATCTTTTGCAATGTGTTCAATTAATAATGGAGACTATAAAAAAGAATGCTGTTGGTGGAAAGCGGTGGATTGCAGCTGCCTTTAGCAACCAAAACACAGCCGGTGTTTCTTTGTTTGTTGTGAAGCTTTAGCTAACATGTTTCTCTACCACATGTCAACCAGCAAGTTTTTGGATGAGAAAATTGTGACATTAAGTCGGCTCTTACCGGAGACTTGTGCGCAGTTAGTGTCCTCCTGCAGCAGCTGTCATCTTGGCTCCTCCATTGGCTTCTCTCAGTGACACTGGCAGTCACCGCAGCCCTCCGACTTTCAGGTATGACTTTATAATCTCACTAAAACACTAGTAACACAATAAGCAGATAAGGGATTTTCCAGAATTATCCTAGTAAATGTGTCTAATACAGTGGTTCTTAACCTTGTTGGAGGTACCGAACCCCACCAGTTTCATATGCGCATTCACCGAAAAATAAATGTTTTTTTGTTTTTTTTTGTTTTTTCAAATTCAAGACAAAGTTATAGGTTTTTGGTAACACTTTAGTATGGGGAACATATTCTAAGTAAGAAAGACTTAATTTAGAGTTATTTGGACACTAGGGGAACATATTCTAAGTAAAAAAGACTTAATTTAGAGTTACTTGGTTAGGGTTAGGGTTAAACGGTTAGGGTTATAAGGCCATGCCGAATAAATACTTAATAATGAGTAGTTAAGCGCCAATATGTTACTAATTTGCATGTTACTAAGCAACTAATTAATGGTGAATATGTTCCCCATACTAAAGTGTTACCATGTTTTTTTACTGGTGCACAAAATGAACCGTGCATGAACATCCCCTTATTCAAACAACAAAACCAACACAGTGCATAAACTCACAACCTGCAAATCAGTCAGCTGTTGCGGTATCCATAATACGCCGATAGGGAGAAGCTTTTATTTACACGATGAGTCGGGTGTGTTTTGACCGCCGCCGAACCCCTGAGGCCGACTCACAGCAAAAACCTTGTTCAAACAACAAAACCAACACAGTGCATAAACTCAAAACATATTACACACCTGCAAATCAGTCAGCTGTTGCGGTATCCGTAATATGCCGATAGGGAGAAGTTTGTATTTACACGATGAGTGTGTTTTGACCTCCGCCGAACACCTGAGGCCGACTCACAGAACCTCTAGGGCAGGGGTGCCCATTACGTCAATCGCGAGCTACCAGTCGACCGCGGGGGGTGTGTCAGTCGATCTCCAGCCAGGCTTTTAAAAAAAATAGACCTAAAAACCTACCAGTCATCAATCTTCACCAAGACGTCACTTAAATGACATTCACGGTACCGGAGGGTCTTGTGAGATGACGCTGGCTGCTGCAAGATCATTATTATGAAAATATGACCGAGAGGAAGGCGAGAAACACTTTTTATTTCAACAGACTCTCGCGCCGTACCTTCCGTCAAAACTCTAAAGGCCGACCGCACATTTCCGATCTTCACAATAAAAGCCCTGCTTCATGCTGCCTGCGCTAACTAAATACAGAGTCCCGGAAAACTGGCGTGCACAAGCGATCCCTCAGAAAACTGGCGTGCACATCATTTGTGCACGCCAGCTTTCCGAGACTCTTATTTTGTTAGCGCAGGCAGCATGAAGCAGGGCTTTTATTGTGAAGATAAGAAATGTGCAGTCGGCCTTTAGAGTTTTGATGGAAGGGACGGCGCGAAAGTCTGTTGAAATAAAAAGTGTTTCTCGCCTTCCTCTCTGTCATTTTTTCATAATAATGAACTGGCAGCAGCCAGCGTCATCTCACAAGACCCTCGGGTGCCGTGAATGTCAATCAAGCAAGCTACGGAATTTGCCGCCAATGTTTTTCTTGTAAAGTGTATGGAAGCTGGATGAATTAGATGCCAAAAACCAACCACTTTCATGTGGTATTGTAGAGAAAGGACAACTTTTTTTCTCCTCCATTTGAAAATGTGGGCGTTATCATCATTACTGTCTGATTCCAATCAATGCAAGTCATCAGAATCAGGTAATACACCAATTTATATTCTTGTCTTTGTGAAAGAAAGACATCTATATGTGTTACACATGCTTGTATAATCATTAAACACATTTCACTTGTTTACAAAAATGTCTCTTTCATAAATAAATAAATATAAATGATATATATAAATGAGGTAGATCCCCTCGAGTTGGTCAATTGAAAAGTAGCTCGCCTGCAGAAAAAGTGTGGGCACCCCTGCCCTAGGGTTTGATCGAACCCAGGTTAAGAACCACTGGTCTATTAACATCTGAATCGCTCCCACTGCACTCGCCTTATTTTTTTTTTTTGTGTTTCACTCTTACTTTCCTCATCCGCAAATCTTTCATCCTCGCTCTAATTAATGGGGAAATCGTCGCTTTCTCGGTCCGAATCGCTCTTGCTGCTGTGGCTATGATTATAAAGAATGTGAGGATGTGAGGAGCCCTACAACCCGTGACGTCTATTACTTCCGGTACAGGCAAGGCTTTTTTTATAAGCAACCAAAAGTTGCAAACTTTATCGTAGATGTTCTCTACTAAATCCTTTCAGCAAAAATATGGCAATATCGCGAAATGATCAAGTATGACACATAGAATGGACCCGCTATCCCCGTTTAAATAAGAAAATCTCATTTCAGTAGGCTTTGAAATTAGTATTACAAGTCACGTAATTCCATGTACAATTGGAAGCTCTGCGAATTATCCATTAGATAGGTTTTGTAATGTCCAATTAAGAGAACCACTTACCTGACGTGGTTTTACGCCGAAAAGTCAAGACGCCGTGCATATACAATCTGCCAAAGTAACAACTAAACTATAGTGAATAACTTAAGAAGTCCGAGGTTTCGACGAGGAACAGGGTGTTACTGTTTCTAAGCAACTGGCGTCACCAACAAACACCTTCAGGCTCTTCGTGGGGAAGAAGATGGTAGTTAAGCTAATAGCGAGCTAGGACAGACACCTATGAATATTTCCGTAACGTTTGGTGGGTACGTATTAATTCAGGTTATCAGTGGACTACGTCATACATGACAGTAAAATGTAAAGTAATGGACGTTTTAAAATTCTACGTAATGAGTTTTAAATGTCCCAATTATTCCGTTAGTTTACCTCTGAATGCACACAGCTTCATTTGTCAGTGTTGCCAAACAGGAAATGACAACGTACCAAAAAGCGTAATTAGAGGAAAATGACCGTGTTACGGTTTATCTGATACAATATTGGGACAATTAAATCTGCAGTTTTATCTAAAAAAAACAACCAGCACTGTCAGAACATCGTCCACTCCTGGCTGTAACCAATAATAGAATAGAATAGAAAGTACTTTATTGATCCCTGGGGGAAATTCAGCACCACAGTTCGCTCACAATAGACACTAATAATAATAAATAATATATAACATATATTATATATATATAATATCAATCAATCAATGTTTACTTATGTAGCCCTAAATCACTAGTGTCTCAAAGGGCTGCACAAAC
Source organism: Nerophis ophidion (assembly GCF_033978795.1). NCBI lineage: Eukaryota > Metazoa > Chordata > Actinopteri > Syngnathiformes > Syngnathidae > Nerophis > Nerophis ophidion. Next base: position 55,302,105 of record NC_084622.1, read on the forward strand.
CACTAGACATCCTCGGTAGGCCCACATAAGGGCAAGGAAAACTCACACCCAGTGGGACGTCGGTGACAATGATGACTATGAGAACCTTGGAGAGGAGGAAAGCAATGGATGTCGAGCGGGTCTAACATGATACTGTGAAAGTTCAATCCATAATGGATCCAACACAGTCGCGAGAGTCCAGTCCAAAGCGGATCCAACACAGCAGCGAGAGTCCCGTTCACAGCGCAGCCAGCAGGAAACCATCCCAAGCGGAGGCGGATCAGCAGCGCAGAGATGTCCCCAGCCGATACACAGGCGAGCAGTACATGGCCACTGGGTCGGACCGGACTCCCTCCACAAGGGAGAGTGGAACATAGGAGAAAAAGAAAAGCAACGGCAGATCAACTGGTCTAAAAAGGGAGTCTATTTAAAGGCTAGAGTATACAAATGAGTTTTAAGGTGAGACTTAAATGCTTCTACTGAGGTGGCATCTCGAACTTTTACCGGGAGGGCATTCCAGAGTACTGGAGCCCGAAATGAAAACGCTCTATAGCCCACAGACTTTTTTTGGGCTTTGGGAATCACTAATAAGCCGGAGTCATTTGAACGCAGATTTCTTGCCGGGACATATGGTACAATACAATCGGCAAGATAGGATGGAGCTAGACCGTGTAGTATTTTATACGTAAGTAGTAAAACCTTAAAGTCACATCTTAAGTGCACAGGAAGCCAGTGCAGGTGAGCCAGTACAGGCGTAATGTGATCAAACTTTCTTGTTCTTGTCAAAAGTCTAGCAGCCGCATTTTGTACCAACTGTAATCTTTTAATGCTAGACATGGGGAGACCCGAAAATAATACGTTACAGTAATCGAGTATATGGATAGTATAAATATATTCTACATTTAAGTGCAGTCAAGGAACATATGCATTATACAGTCTGATGGCTGCCGGTATGAAGAACCTCCTGTGTCGTTCCGTGTTACATTTAGGGAGTCTGAGCCTTCCACTGAACGTGCTCATTCTCTCCGCAAGGTCCGAGTGTTGTGGGTGGGAGGTGTTGTCCATAATGGCTAGGAGTTTTGCTATATTTCTCCTCTCTGACACCACCGCCAGAGAGTACAGCTCCACTCCCACCACGTTACTGGCCTTTTCTACCAACTTTTCCAGTTTGTTTGTGTCCCTCACTCTTAGCCCGCTGCCCCAGTAAGCCACGGCGTACAACACCGACTCGTAGAACATCTTCATCTTTGTACAGACGTTGAAGGATCCTAGCCTCCTGAGGAAGTAGAGGCGGCTCTGTCCACTTCTTGTAAAGGGCCTCAGCATGTTTTGACCCAGCAGCTTGTTGTCCATGTGTACACCGAGGTATTTATAATCCTCTACCACATGGGTGTCAAACTCTGGCCCGCCTCGTAATTTCATTTGGCCCATGAGGCAATAATAAATTACCATTAGAGCTTGCCCGCCGGTATTATATAGTGGCGGTGCCGCTGTATCACCGCATTGAACGCTAATTTTCATAGTTCCCAACCCTCCTGATTTTTCCAGGAGAATCCCGAATTTCAGTGCCCCTCCCAAAAATCTCCCGGGGCAACCATTCTCCCAGATTTCCACCCGGACAAAAATATTGGGGGCGTGCCTTAAAGGTACTGCTTTTAGCATCCTCTACAACCTGTCGTCACGTCCGCTTTTCCTCCATACAAATAGCGTGCTGGCCAAGTCACGTGATATATGCGGCTTCTACGCACACACAAGTGAATTCAAGGCATACTTGGTCAATAGCCATACAGGTCACACTGAGGGTGGCCATATAAACAACTTTAACACTGTTACACCCCACTGTGAACCCACACCAAACAAGAATGACAAACACATTTCGGGAGAACATCTGCACCGCAACACAACATAAACACAACAGAACAAATACCCAGAACCCCTTGCAGCACTATCTCTTCCGGGACGCTACAATATACACCCCCGCTACCAACAAAACTCGATTTTGCATGTCACTATAAAGTTAAGTAAGCCTTGCTTGTTCAATATTCAATGCAAAACTTGTTTGGGTCCCTATTAAAAGGTTAAGTTGTTCAACTTTGGCCCACGGCTTTGTTCAGTTTAGAATTTTGGCCCACTCTGTATTTGAGTTTGACACCCCTGCTCTACCATGTCCACATCCACCCCCCTGATGGAAACAGGGGTCGCTGATGTACTTCTTCCCAATAACAAATCAAAGTTTATTTTAACAGGCCTAAATCACGAGTGTCTCAAATGGCTGCACAACCCACTACTACATCCTTGCTCAGATCCCACATCAGGGCAAGGGGGAAAAACTCAACCCAATAGGCAAAAATGAGAAACCTTGGAGGGGACCACAGATGTGGGGAGCCCCGCCTACTGGGCAACCGGTGCAATGGATGTCAAGTGGATCTAGTTAATAGTGAGAGTCCAGTCCACGGTGGAGCCAGCAGGAGATCACCTTGAGTGGAGACAGGTCAGCAGCGCAGACGCCCCTAACTGACGCACAGAGGAGTGATCTTCAATCTATCCATTTCCACCGCTTAATCCCTTTGGGGTCGCTGGTGCCTATCTCAGCTACAATCGGGCGGAAGGCGGGGTACACCCTGGACAAGTCGCTACCTCATTGCAGGGCCAACACAGGTAGACAGACGGAAGGCGGGGTACACCCTGGACAAGTCGCTACCTCATTGCAGGGCCAACACAGGTAGACAGACAACATTCACACACTAGGGGCAATTTAGTGTTGCCAATCAACCTATCCCCAGTGCTACATCTGTGGTCACTTAATCTGTGGAGAGGGGGGCAGTGCAGAAAAGAGATAGCAGATCAACTAGTCTAAAAGGGGGGTTTATTTAAAGGCTAGAGCAGGGGTAGGGAACCTATGGCTCGCGAGCCAGATGTGGCTCTTTTGATGACCGCATCTGGCTCTCGGATAAATCTGAGCTGACATTGCTTAACATGATAAGTAATGAATAATTCCACTTGTAATAAGTGTTGAAAATAATGTTCAAAACATAAAACATTCTCATGCATTTTTAGTCCATCCATCCGTTTTCTACCACACCTGTTCAAGAAGTGGCGTTAAGAAGTTATTTATTTATTATTGATTAGTGTGAACTCCTGGGGGTTCTAGACCACCAAGCACCGATATCAGAGCCCGTTTCAGGGTTACACTATTTTATTTTTCAATAAGTCTCTCAGTTGCTTTCCAGCAATTATATTTTTCTCTTTAGTTCTCGCTTCCGCTCTGGCTCCAGCTCCAACCCCGTCTCTCCTCCTGGCTGCTGCTTATAACAGAGCGACAGGTGATTAGATAACAAGGCTCGGATGGGCCATGTACACACCTGTCGCTGATTTCGAGGCCGGTCCTGGAATACCAGTTTGCTGCAGGCCCGCGGGACACCCCCCCTCGACAGTTAGCTTCAGAATAACAATGTTGTTACAAAGAATAAGAGACCTATTATACTCTAGAAATGTTGGTCTTACTTAAAAATGCACGCGTTTGTGTTCAGTGTTAAAAAATATATTATATGGCTCTTACGGAAATACATTTTAAAATATTTGGCTTTTTGGCTCTCTCAGCCAAAAAGGTTCCCGACCCCTGGGCTACAGTATACAAATGAGCTTGTAAAGAGGCGAGGAAGACATTTCACATCAGGTGCAGTGGAGGATGTTTCATTTTTGTTTTGTCAATATTAAAAGGGCGGTAATATTTTACATTAAGTGACTTTTTGGACTTTTGAACCGAAAGTAAAACGTTTGCACTTGGCAACGCTGACTTCTACAAACACAGACGGCAACAATATTTACTAGATGGTCATAAGCACTGCGATGAGGTGGTGACTTGTCCAGGGTGTACACGCTCGGGATGGATTGTCATAAGCATGTGAATTGTATAAAATTGAGGTTTCTAATATGATTATATTTTGCTATGCAAGTAAGTTAATTACACCGAAAAGTCTTAACTAATTTCTACAAGTGTTCCTAATGGCAAAGGTGATCATCTTTTCAAAGTGTGTGACTTACAGCAGCAGGTGGAAAGTCTTCAAAAACATTATTCTTTGGATGTAAAAATAACAAAACACATTGGAAAAACAGTTTAATAGCTTTACAAAATGAACATTCAGAGACATCTTTCCAAAACATGGCTTATCGCAATATACATGTTATGTACATAGCTGTATAAATGCTAAAACAGATGAATCCTCCGCACAAACAGTTTCCATTTGAACTTGTTTATACAAGGTCTTTATAAACTGAAAATGTTTGGCACGTTCACCTTACTATGTAAAACAAAGTAAATAGACGCAGGACCGCTCCTCGCTAAATTGGGGCCGTAAGCAGAATTGTATTTTAATTATTTACATTTTATGTTTGTTTTTTTTACGCAAATTGGGGCCGCCTACAGATTGTGGGGCCTTACACACTGCGCATGATCTGCGTATAAAGAGGGGCAGCCCTAAACGGACGTTCCGAGCCTGTGCAAGGACTGCTAGGTGTCTCCATAGAGATAGGCCCACAAATTAACAACCGAACGTATGTTTGGGAGAATCAGTTACATTATGTGAAAATACACCCATAAAACTGTTGAAAGTTGTTCCGGTCAGCTCTTCAACTTCCTTTTCTTCACCCGATCTCGCCAATCTTGAGGAACTGCCTCAAAGTTGGCATTCTTTGAAGCTTTTCCTCTGGGGATTTCCAAAAAAAGAGTTGTGGATTAATTATAAGACTACAAAACTCAAGTTTACTTACACTATTTTAATATTATTGCACTTAAAGTGAGACCATCGAAGAAAAGTGACTAATGTCTGTAACATGAAAATAAACATACGTCATAAGCTGCTGGTGCTTCCATTCTTCTATACTTTTCTTGTTGAGCTGGTCTCTGTCTTCATCACTGGAGCTGCTCTTCTCCTCTTCTTCCAGTTCTTTCTGGATACTTTGCCACTTCTTCACCAGGGAGGGCATTTTGGTCTTGGTCTTCTACAATAACACAAAGACAACGGAAGATGTCTAGGGACGCTATAACAAGATAGGAGTACCAAATTCTTTATTTTTCGGCAAAGACCAAATTTTGTCGGTAAAACTTGGTATTGGTTCATGTTAAATCAAACAGTGCCATAATTCGAATCCCTTGGTCACTCGTGACTTCACATCCAGTTTCAGATTTAACACCAGCTCAAACCCTTAGCAAGGAAACCAGCACTCAAACAACACTCAGAGCAAACGCTGCCAGTCTGCCGCAAAGTAATGTTGCAATTTTCCGTTGTCAACAAAAGCAAGTATGCCTCGTTAAAAACAGTTACCACTTTTTCAAAATGTGATAAGTTGATGCTAATTAACATTAGTTTTGCCAAATATATGGTAATGATTAGCATTAACGATTTCACGTGGCCATTACACCACCTCCAAATTTGGCAAAGAAAACTATAACTAAGACGAATGCTACAATCAAATGGCTAGTGTGTAATAAGTACAATAATTACAGTATTTGTAAGGTGTACCATAAGACGAGACTGGCACATTCATCCTTATGACAAAGGCAACTTTCTAGCTAGGCAACACAGCCTATCAAACATTTTGGAATTGCAATTGCATTGAAAAACCTACCACGTAATACTTGCAAATGAGACTCAGATATGTAATGAGAAAACAGCACAATTATCATAATCAGATACTGTTTAAATGTTCCATTAAAAATGACTATTATTAAACAATTAACATTTTTAATACACACAAAAGTACACAAAAATTATACCTTTGAATACAGATATCAATTCCTAGGTACCGGAAATTGATACCATATTAAATACAAAAAGGTACCCATCCCTTAGTATGACTGCATGGATGTGCATTGTCACAAAATTCTGACTAGTCCACTTTTAAAAGACTACACATGTCTTTTTACAAACCTTATCCTTCTTTGGTTTCTTGATCTTTTCTACAGGGGCCACTTTAGGTGCTGCTGGGAGTTCTAAGGGTGGCTGGGGAGGTGGCAGAGGCGGTTGTGGGGGCAGAGCCGGAGTAGGTGGGAGGGGCGGTTCACAGGGGATCATGGGTGCAGTGACGGCTGGCACAGCCCAGTAGACTGGTGCAGTCATGACCGTAGCTACAGATACACAAAGACAAAACAATATGATATTGCCTTTGGCGTGTATTTTGTGACTACCACAAGAGATGAAAGTTTACCTGCGGTAGCGATGGACTGTGTGTACAGAATGGGACTGCTTCCAATTATGGCTTTGTTCAGCTGACCTGCTTTGCGTTTCTGACCCTTTCCTAGTGGTGCTGAAGATTCTAAAACCTGCTCAAAGAAAGAGAAAAAAAAAATGTTAATTTGTGTGAAACAAGACCACTACAACCATGTGACATTTCTAAAGTAAATAAGTCCACACCTGAAACCCTGCATTGGCCGAAGTAGACCACCCATCCTCAGTTCCCGGGGCAGGAGGCTCTAAATCATTATCATCGTCCATCTCCATTTCCACCTCCATGATCTCACTATCACTGTCAGGGGGAGGTGGCGGAGGAGGCGGTGAATCAGGGGGCAGCGGCGGAAGAGGTGGGTCTTCAGGGGGTGGAGGTGGGTCCTCAGGAGGTGGGGGTTGGGGTAGAGACCACGATGAAGATGCATTGGAGGGAGGGTCTGTTGGTGGGTTAGCAGGGGCACTAACAGGTGGTCCTGCATTTTTCAAGAAACATTGTGTAATTAAAAATAAGAACATCCAGAGATGAAATATCTATAGAAATGGAAGCATATTGTGTATAATAAGTAGAAACCTCTAATTAAAGGCATGTCACAGTACACTGACCTGTGATCCCACCATTGGGTGCAGATGCCTTGTCATCATCCGGACTAGTGTGGTTTCCTTTCAGGTCATCATCCCCTTTTGCCTCTTCTGTCGGGAACTCCCACTGGGAAGCATTCGTCAGGTCGTTGACATAAAAATACCGCCTGTGCTCTCTAAAGAGTGGGACAACAGAGATAGAAGGCAACAGTCTTAACGAGTGGCCTTGCAACTGGCTCAGAAGAACGATAACCTGGGACAGGGGGAGAAAAAAAAAAAAAGAGTAAATATATGACGAGTTGAGTTTGGAATGGATGGCAACTTTCACCATCCAAAAGGCGAGTCCAATTGAAGATTGACTAAATATGTGGATAGGTAACCCACCTTGCTCTTAAAACAATTAAAACAACAAATCATCTCAGGATCCTGAGGGAAGTAGTGAGCAGCTCACATTATGGTTGTCATAAATGTTTTTGTTTCAAGACAACCATTCCCTCAGACACAGGGAGATGCCAGGAAACAGGCACCATCAACAACAATCATGAAACAATAAATCAGTCATCTTGTTTAACATCACACAATATGCATCAGTCAAGAAAAATAACAAACAGGAAGACATGAAATAAGAGTTGGTCTGACCTGCTGGATTTCCGTCATTGCTCCATCTTCACCTTTTATTTGACGTGTGACACTGGTGGCTTCCAAGGTATCACTCTGTCTGCATTGCATTCTGTGCGCTGTGGTCCTGTAAAGTGCAAAGCTCTCCCAGGCAACCAAACTTACTACCCCGCCTCCCCAATCCACCACTGAATGAACTCAGTCTAGCAAGGCCCTCGCAACAGAGCTTTAGAGTCTGTCACAAAGACACAGATTCCTCTCTGTGGCGGGAATATATTTTTAGTAGCGGCAGGCTGGCCCTGAGTAGATGCTCCCTTATCAGTACGTGAACGGCACAATGCTAGGCATTGTGTCAAAAATACCTGCAGAGTCTGGTTCGTGCACTGATCCACGTAATGGTTAAGCTTCTCCACAAGTCATCATATAAAGTCTGCAACCTCTGGATTGAGGCGCGCGTAGTCACGCTTCAAGATTTTTTTGGGGGGGACGAGTGGGTGTAGAGATGTGAAAGGTAAGCAGTGCGTACCTGTCCCAGTGGCAGGACCAGCCTTTAGGGGTGGCGTTAAGTTCATAATATTTTATGTGTTCGGCAGCTTCCTGCAGCCTGCGGCGAAGATAGACCCCATTCAGTGCGCCCTCCCTCCAGTCAGCGATCCGTGTCTGGACAGGAAGAAAGGGGAAAGCAGAGTGATATGAAAGAGAAAGTGAGGACAGAAGCTAAAGCTAGATTAGTAACAAAGCGGCAGGTAATTAATTCAGTAGTGGCAACATGATTAATTGTAATGAGAGATTTAAATATTAAAGTCCAGCCAAATGGATATTTGCAAAATGAAAAAAATGATGTAATAAATATTTTAAAAATGCAGCACTTTGATGGCTCCATGTGAACGGAATCCAGTTTTTCTCACCTCGGTTTGCAGCAGAAGCAACTGGAAGTTTGAGACAGCTTTTTTGTTTATGCCCAGGAACTCCATTTTGCTGCTTAATATGTTAGCAAGTTCTCCAATCTGAAACTATATTCAGTCAGCATTAACAATGTTGCATTTCAAATGCTATTGCTCTAAGAGCATCCATTTTACCTTGAGCTCAAGTGTCTCTACCTCTTCTTTTAGTGGAGCTTTGGAATCTACTTTCTGCTCTGAGTCCTCTGTTTCTTTGTCTTCTTCTGCTGCAACACTTTCCAGCACGCCAGTATTTTCTGTTGGAATTGGCAATTAGGGATGGAATTTATCAGGCTTATTGTGCATGCCAGGGCATTAATAATGTACCGGTCTGTGTGTTGTCCTGAAGGTCTGAGCTCCGACTGTTTGAATCAGGACTGGGAGCACTGGGAAAGACGGCCTTCCATCGTTTTTTCTTAAGTGCAGCCTCTTGGCTTGTCTCAGAACAAGGGCTTGAGCCCCCTCCACTTCCATCTCCATCTTCTAGTGCCTGGAGTTCAGCCTAAGAATCAGCAGTTCAGTTCAAAGATGGGTGCTAGTGAAATTATCATCTACAATGGTGGTACATGCACACCCACAGAACTCACCCTTTTTCTCTCTAAGGCCAGTTCGAGTTCAATTGTGTCTTCTTCTGGTCCCCCTTCCGTGTCAGAGTTCTCCTCTGATGGCTTCTTTGCAGCCAAATCTTTATCCACAGTTTGGATGGCTTCCAGTTCATGTAAAGGGGTACAGGGCGATCCAGGGGGATGAACGCCTTCTCCATCAGAATCCAAACTAGTCTCGTTCTCATCTAAACCTTTAAGGATTCTTTTTCTCCATTTCTCCTCTGCGTCTTTCACTTCTGTGGGGATCAATGGGCCAAGCAAAGATGCAGCCACTCCACAGAGCTCTTCTTCTTTGCTTGTGAGGCCAACAACACTCTCCATTACCTCCTTTTCAAAATAAATAAATGGTGTTAAAACCACACAAAGTGCTCCAAGGAATCATGGGGAGATCAACTTGCCTTGACTTTAGTGTCTTTAGTAGATGTTGGTGCTTCCGCAGAGGTGTTTTCCCCAGTGCAGTTTGGCAAATTGGATGTACCATTGCCATTTACACTAGTGAAACAAAAGTGACATAATTTTAAAACCAGGGATGTGCACATCGATCAACCACCGATCAGTATTGGTCGATTTTAATGAAAAAGTATGTGATCGCCACACAAACGCCGATCCCCTGTGGCTGACACTGAAATTATTAGTTATCCTTGTTTTTTTTTTATACCTCCGCTGTCACCGGCATTTGAGTGACAGACATGTTCCCAAATCAGAATTGTTGAGCCTCACGTTCATTGCCTCCTAGCCAATCAAAAGTGTTTAAAGGAAACTGCAAGTTTTAGTGTGCTGCAGTAGAGACAGCCAGTACGCTAACAATAAACAGCACTTTCTCCTTGGAAAAAGTTGTGAAGGTGATTACCCGTGGGCCAACTGACTTATAGATAATCAATTGAACACTGAAGGAAAAAGAAGCCTAAATATTGACTGCTAAAACTGCTACGTCCGTGTGTGTTTGTTTTTCTTAAGTAAACAGGGAGCTAGAGAAAGAGGTCTCACTCTTGGAAATATTCTCAGCACCTTAGCATGTTTATTTAACTGTAGAATTGACTGAATAGAGAGCCCTCTTTACAGTCATTCACAATCTTTGTTTTGGTGGACGGACAGCAAGACCGCTCGCTTACACATACACACGCACAGAATGCAAAAGACAGGCTCACTCCTTGTGACTCATGAGTTCGACAAAATAACAAAAAATAGGAGGAAATAATATGTTTACAAAGCCAAGATTTCCCATTGTGATAATATTTCAGCTTCAACCCGGATGGGCAGTATGGTCAACACGAACGAACAAGTGAGAATGCCCTGGTCACGTGAGGGCAGTATGGTCAACACGAACAAACGTGTGACAATGACGTGGTCACATGATGGCAAAAAAAAAAAAAAGACAATCCGACGTAGGGGAAAAAATACACCTTGAGATGTTCAATATTTAAATTACATTTTTGCGTACAGAGATGAATTTCCATTTTATTTAGTTTGTTTGTATATTTAGGATAACAAAAAGGTAATTACTTTCCAATTACAATACAATGGTAAACAATTCTACAGTAATGAGAAATAAAAGTGTACCGGTATATCCTTTTAAATGGTTACTTGCATTAGGTTTAAATGCATCGTAGATCATAGGTTTCATTATGCAAAGTGCTTTGAGTCACTACAGAAAAGCGCTATATAAATATAATTCACGTTATGATTACATTACATACAGTATAATGTTTTGCAGATATTTGTTCAGTTTAAGAGCATGATGTAGACAAAAGTTCTGAGTCTCTGCATAAAGCCAAATATTTTAAATTATTGTGTATTGTTTTAGTCACTAAAAGAATATGCAATCTTTTTTTATTGTGTGACATTTTTAGACAAGGGAATGTTCATTACCAGTATAGAAATAACATGTCTTCTTTCACTAATTTTTGCAGTTTTATCCATCCATATGTATAAAATATAACAATTGCAAATCGAATTGCAATTTCAGAGAAAAATCGCAATTAGGTTTTCTCTCAAACTCGTAAAGCCTTCCTAAGCTACCTCTAAACAAGTGTAGAAAAAGGCGCGTAGTAAAGTTTAGTAAGTGTAGATGGAAGCTCTTTAAAGCCCAAAGTTAACAGTTATTAACAGGATATCAATAAATAGATTAATAAGAGTTTGAGAAAGGATAGAATAACTGCTGATGTGTCACCATTGTCACAGCCAGAAGTCAGCAGATCAATCCATAAATTGGTGGTGTCGACAGCAAGGGTAATATTTGAACATGGTCCATAATCTTATTTCCCCCAAAAAATTATTTGTAGTTTTTGTTATAGTTTGCAAATTCAGGGAATATTTCCTTGGACCAAGCACGACTTTGAGGGCAAAACCCAAATGATTTATATGATTAAAAGATAGTAGTTTTTACTTTAGTTATTGTGTACTATTGACTTTGTTTTTCTTAAACAATTGTATCTGAGAAGAGATTAAGGAACTATGACAATATCAACGCAATATTCAAACAACTGTCAATAGTACTCACTATAAACATTTTTTTTTACAGATAGTACATTTAAATCAGATATGAATCATCAATCGATCACACTAATGGATGATTCATATCGGAATCAGCAGCATAAATCCCTTATTGAAACATCCCTAATCAAAACATGAATACCAATAAACATACATATGCTTAAGATAATACAACAACAAATGGAGAGCGTGAAACTTAGACATTAATGTTAGAAGGTGGCACTCACCTGTTTGTATACTGAGCGAGGCTTTCCACTTGTTTAGCTAAATAGTCAGGCAGTTCCCAGGAGACCTCATTGCTCACAGTGTTCCAGTAATAATAGCAGCCAGAGTTATCGTCCCATACTTCTTGCCAGTCCCCCATTTCCACATTCACTGGGAAAAAAATGTAAATGTGGTATGTTTATCAAGGCATCAGAGAGACTTTCACTATATTAACTTTGGAAATAAATGCCAATCATCTACAGCTTCAAGTTTTACAAAATGATTATCTTTTCTCCTTTTAAGAGAACCTTACATTAAAGTGGTTATTGGTCAAAACTGTTGAAGTTGTCACACTGCATAAAAACACACATAGTTAGTTACCTTCAGCTAAGGAGTACTGAGTGTTGAACTCAAACTGTGCACTTGGTCCGACACTGGCACCTTGCTGCTGAGCATTAGCATCTGGTTTTGGTGGGATACTCGCCGAGACTGAGGGCTGATCCGTTGCATCATCTGAACTTGGCTGAGTGGTGATAGCATCAATTTCCTATGGAGATATTATAAATATTATATTAAGTCACACACACACAATGAATTGACTGTCATTTTATGTTTACATTTATGTTGTGTTTTTTGTCACTTCCAATTAAATGAATTATCTATTTTTTTACTTGAACTCCTGTATTTTAAGACACTGACTAACACATGCTCACTCCTACCTATTAGGTAGTATAGTGGAACATGCAATTTCAGTTCTAATATATTGCAGTTAACTTTGTTTTTTTTTACACATATACAAGATAAAAATCACTATATTCTTTCACACTAAAATGCCATCTAATCGCTCAATGATGGTTAAAAATGTTACTTATTGAGCTACTCAACAAACAAAACGTTGCTGTTGTGTTTATTTTTCACTATCGTTGGTGTGAAGGCCAATTCTTCCTCTGTCGGGCATCCCCATAGATTCTCAATAATAACATGTACATAAACAGAGTAAGCAAGCATGACAGTTACAAATGTTGAAATGTTAACTTAAAAACTGCCTCTAGTAATAAAGTAACGAAGCAACAAATTCCGATTTAATTACTGAAGGCAGTAAAGCTATATTTTAAGCTGCAGGGTATGATGTCTAATTCGATTTATTTTTGGTAAATGATATCTTTTTTAATTAGCAAGGCTTTGCACTTAAACCGCTTGCAATAAAATATGTGATTTCTAATGTGAACAGAATGAGTCCCTGAACGCACATGACGTCACATGCTGCCGCATGTTTACAGAAGTAAACATGGCTCCACTAGTTGTAAGGGTCAGTACTGGCGCATTTGTGGCAATTGCGACGATTTTGTGCAACCGGAATCAACATTCTCTTCACCGTATTATTTACTGAAGGAGATAGAGAAAGAAGGTAAGAATTTTGTCTACATAGGGATGGGCCAAGTGTCAAAGATTTCGATTATTTTCTTTCCCTATAAACGATCTCAATTAATATCACCATTTTTTTTCCTTAAAGGCGGATTTCACCGTGCAGGATTATATAGAGTATCGTTGCATCCCTACTGGTTACTACTGCAGTATCTTGTAACAGAGACTTCCGCCATGTTTGGTCAAGGTAAAATATGCTAACAGCTGACAACTGTCTTGTCATTTTGCTTGTCTTCGCAAATTTCATTCTGAAGTAAACATAGTATCAGTGGTGTACTGAATACTACGAGATTATTTATTTTAAGTTAAAATTGACTACACAACTCTTTCAAATGGTAAATTATTTGTATATGTCAGTGCTTCTGATCAGTGGAGGGTTTTTTTTCAACTCAAATAATGAAGTACATTAATATGCAATTAGAATTTGAGGTCCTGAAATTAACCATGATCATCTAATTGCTCAGCCCTACTCTTGCTGTTTGTGGAGCAATTGCTTTGATGAGGAGAGTGCGGGCGAGCAGTGGTGGTGGGACATTGGTGTGAGAGCCAAAACGTTCAATTTTCCCCCGTTTTCTCTCATTTGTACACTATTCATTTTCGCGACAGTCTAATTTGGTGAAGAATCAAACGCGACCTGATCATTATGACGGCTTTCAAATATACATAGCCACATACAAAAGAGGCAAAGGTCAGATTAAAAAAAAAATCAGAGTTGCACTGTTCACATGGACATGAAAAAAATCAGATAAAGGGCACACACACAATTTCCCTTGTGGATCATTGAAGTTTGCCTAAGTCTATAAGGGCAAAAACATCGGAATTGTCCTGCAGTGTCCACAGAGGCCAAATAACTAACTAAGCAACAGACTTTACAATAGGTTAACATTAGATACAATATAAAGCAAAAATGTACTTACAGCCATGAAATTAGCTAATGTGCTGTCAATATCAGCAGAACGATTGAGCTGAGGGGTCACAGTAATTGATCGAGACTCTGCATCCTCTTCATCGCTATCTTCATAGGCTCCGAGCAAAGACAGACCCTCTAAAAGGTGTGACACAATGCGATCAGTTTTAGACCATGTCATTTGCTTGAGGATAACATTTACTACCAGTAACAAGTTGGAAATGCTACTGAAAAAAGAAGATGGCTCATATCTTGTGACTGGTATAGATGGAACATACCAGTGGCTTTCACTGCGGGGGGCTTCATGTTGGATTGTTTCTCTCTTACTAATATTTGCCCATCTCCTTCCTGATCATCTATAAAACAAAGAGCACATTTCAATCATTAAAGCAAAAAAGAGCAAAGCTAATTGTGATCAAATGGCCACCGCAATACAAAGAAGTCACAAACTAAATGTATGTGTTAGTCCAGTGTCTGCAAAATGTAGCTTGTGTAGAGTTTTAGATACAAATGCTACTTACAAACATCCATCCATCCATTTTCTACCGCTTGTCCCTTTCGGGGCCGCGGGGCCGGGTGCTGGAGCCTATCTCAGCTGTATTTGGGCGGTAGGTGGGGTACACCCTGGACCAGTGGTTCTCAACCTTTTTTCAGTGATGTACCCCCTGTAAACATTTTTTTTTATTTAAGTACCCCCTAATCAGAGCAAAGCATATTTGGTTGAAAAAAAGAGATAAAGAAGTAAAATGCAGCACTATGTCATCAGTTTCTGATTTATTAAATTGTACAACGGTGCAAAATATTGCTCATTTGTAGTGGTCTTGAACAAAAAGACATAAAAATAACTAAAAACTTGTTGAAAAATGAACAAGTGATTCAATTATAAACAAAGATTTCTCACAGAGTAATCATCAACTTAAAGTGCTCTCTTTGGGGATTTTAATAGAGATCCATCTGGATTCATGAACTTATAAATAAATGATAAATGGGTTGTACTTGTATTGCGCTTTTCTACCATCAAGGTACTCAAAGCGCTTTGACACTACTTCCACATTTACCCATTCACACACACATTCACACACTGATGGAGGGAGCTGCCATGCAAGGCGCTAACCAGCACCCATCAGGAGCAAGGGTGAAGTGTCTTGCTCGAGGACACAACGGACGTGACAAGGTTGGTACTAGGTGGGATTTGAACCAGGGACCCTCGGGTTCCGGACGGCCACTCTTTCACTGCGCCACGCCGTCCCACTTAATTCTAAACCTTTCTTCACAAAAAAAGAAATCTTTAACATTGATATTTGTGGAACATGTCCAAAAAAAATCTAGCTGTCAACACTGAATATTGCATTGTTGCATTTCTTTCCACAGTTTATGAACTTACATTCATATTTTGTTAAAGTATTATTCAATAAATATATTTATAAAGGATTTTTGAATCGTTGCTTTTTTTAGAATATTTATTTAAAAAGCTCACGTACCCCTTGGCATACCTTCAAGTACCCCCATTTGAGAACCACTGTGCACACACACACACTAGGTGTGTCGAAATTCCATCCATTCATCTTCTACCACTTGTCCCTTTTGGGGTCGCTGGAGCCTATCTCAGCTGCATTTGGGCGGAAGGCGGTGTACACCCTGGACAAATCGCCACTTCATCGCAGGGCGTGTGTCAAAATATTATCTGCATTCGACCCATCAACCTTGATCGCCCCCTGGATGGGTGGCAGCAGTGGCCAGGCCCGGGAATCATTTTTGGTGATTTAACCCCCAATTTCAACCCTTGATGCGGAATGCCAAGCAGGGAGGTAATGGATCCCGTTTTTATTGTCTTTGGTGCGACTAACGCCACCAACCTATCCCCAGGTGATGATGATGTTCACTACTGTTGTAATTGTTTTATGGCAGGGGTCACCAACGCGGTTCCCAAGGGCGCCAGGTCGCCTGTAAGGACCCGATGAGTCGGCCGCTGGCCTGTTCTAAAAATAGCTCAAATAGCAGCACTTACCAGTGAGCTACCTCTATTTTTAAAATTTTATTCATTTACTAGCAAGCTGGTCTCGCTTTGCTCAACATTTTTATTTCTAAGAGACAAAACTCAAATAGAATTTGAAAATTCAAGAAAATATTTTAAAGACTTGGTCTTCACTTGTTTAAATAAATTATTATTATTTTTTTACTTTGCTTCTTATAACCTTCAAAAAGACAATTTTTTAAGAAAAAATACAATTTTAAAAATCATTTTAGGATTTTTAAACACATATACCTTTTTACCTTTTAAATCTTTCCTGACAATTTAAATCAATGTTCAAGTATTTATTTTTTATTGTAAAGAATAATAATTACATTTTAATTTAATTCTTCATTTTAGCTTCTGTTTTTTTGACTAAGAATATTTGTGAAATATTTCTTCAAACTTATGACAAAAATTCAAAAAAATTATTCTGGCCAATCTAGAAAATCTGTATAATCAAATTTAAATCTTATTTCAAAGTCTTGTGAATGTCTTAGAAAATTTTTGTTCTGTAAATTCTAGAAGAATTAATGATTTGTCTTTGTTAGAAATATAGCTTGGTCCAATTTGTTGTATATTCTAACAAAGTGCAGATTGGATTTTAACCTATTCAAAACCATCCATCCATCCATTCCCTACCGCTTATTCCCTTTTGGGGTCGCGGGGGGTGCTGGCGCCTATCTCAGAACATGTCATCAAAATTCTAAAATTAGTCTTGATCAGGAAAAATTACTAACAAGGTTCCATAAATTCTTAGAATTTTTTCAAAAAGATTCGAATTGGCTAGTTTTCTCTTCATTTTTTTCAGTTGAATTTTAAACAGTCGAAATTGAAGATAAAACACGTTTCAAAATTAAATTTTAATTTTTTCGTGTTATCTCCTTTTTTTAAACCGTTCAATTAAGTGTTTTTTTTCATCATTTAGTCTCTACAAAAAACTTCCGTAAAAGGAAAAAAATGTACGACAGAATGACAGACGGAAATATCCATTTATATATATATATATAGATTTATTTATTTACGGTAAATTGAGCAAATTAGATATTTCTGGCTATTTATTTGTGTATCAAACTGGTAGCCCTGCGCATGAATCAGTACCCAAGAAGTAGCTCTTGGTTTCAAAAAGGCTGGTGACGCCTGATGTATTGTGAATGAACTTGAAACTTAAAAAAAAAAAATAAGATGCATATCTGTGGAGGTGGGAGGAAGCCGGAGTACTCGTAGGGAACCCACGCAGTCACGGGGAAAACATGCACACTTCCACACAGAATGATCACGAGCGCGGGATCGAACCCAGAACCTTCGTGTTGTGAGGCACACGCACAGTGAAACACTAAATTCGCTCAACATAGCTTTCCACATTGAACAACGGCAGTATGTGTTAGTTAAAAACAAAGACCGCACACACACAACACGAAGTAAAACGTGTTTTCCCCACACGCAATGTCGCCATTATTCAAACCACGGCGTTAGCATTTTGTTAGCTCGTTGCTAACAAGACGCCGACGTTACGAGTTAAAATACCATCAGATCCCGAGAGCCCTTCTTCCCGCTCCCCGGCGTTCCCGCCGCGGGGCCCCGAAGGAGAGAGTTGTAGAATCGTTCTCCGGCCAACTGTTCCTCCTATAACGCGTGTTCTTTTCTTCATCACCAACCGAGCCCGTGTGGCCTTTTCTGCTCGAGCCGAGCTAGCCTGCGCTTCCACTTGTTAGCACAAAGACCGGAAGCGGAAATCCGAGCACTTCCGGGTGGTGCTGTTGGGGGCGGGGCCAGGGCTTTGTTTACGTGCCAGCATTAAAGCCGCACGCTCGCTGCTCGGCTAGCTGGCTTATTACACGGCTAACGCGGTTAAAAAATGTTCCCTCCGGACAATGATTAACATTGATTTTTTTTTTTTTTGGTGAGATAACCGACATCGTGGCGTGACATTTACATTACTAGTGGCGTTCGCGGAACCGTCTCGACATGGGGAAGTGAAAATCAGCAAATTCCACGGTGTCAAAGAGGGAGCCGCCCCATTAATGTATGAATATAAAGTCACATCACCCGAGCCGCAGCAGCCATCTGCAGCATCCCGGCGAGGAACCGCCGCCCGATTCCGCACCAGAGGAAACTCTTTGGGCTCTGCGCCATCCATGATGGGGGGGCCGGTGGGACAGGCTCTGCTTTGGATGCAAGATGTCGCATCAGTGACTCTCCTCAAGGCCCGGAGGACCTTATTCCAAGCTGCTGTTCTCTTCTGTGTCCTGGGCCTTCTCCTATGGGTGTCAATCTTCCTTTATGGCAGTTTCTATTACTCCTACATGCCCACTGTGAGCTTCTCCGCCCCGGTGCACTTCTACTACACCGCCGACTGCGACGCCTCGGAATCAGCACTTTGCTCCTTCCCGACAGCCAACATCTCCTTCATGAAGAACGACAGGGACCAGGTGATGGCTTATGGGCAGCCTTATCGTATATCGTTGGCCTTGGAGCTGCCGGAGTCGCCTGTGAACGAGCAACTGGGCATGTTCATGGTCAAGATGTCTTGTTACACCAAGGGTGGCAAAGTCGTGTCCTCAGTTGGACGCTCGACGATGCTGCATTACCGTTCCAGTCTTTTGCAGACTCTGAGCACTTTCTTCTTCTCGCCTCTCCTCCTGAGCGGCATGGCTGAACAGAAGCAGCTCATAGAGGTCGAGCTCTTCTCGGCTTACAAGACCAACACCTACCAACCCACCATCGGCGCCGTCGTGGAGATCCAATCCAAACGTGTGCAGATCTACTCCTCCGACCTCCGAATCCACGCTTATTTCACCGGCGTGCGCTACGTCCTGTACAACTTCCCCCTGACGTCGGCCGTGATCGGGGTCGCCACCAACTTCGCCTTCCTTGGCGTCATCGTGCTTTTCAGCTACCTGCAGTTCATATGGGGCGGACTGTGGCCTCCGGATCAAGTCCGAGTCAAGGTCATGATGGGAGACAACACTCGCATTCAGCAGAGGAAAGAGGAGGTCAAGAAGCGCATGGAGAAGGAGAACTCCCAAAAAGAGTTCGACAAGCCGAGTGTGATTGGACCTGTGACTGATGTGTCTGATTCCCTGGCGAATGACACGGTGGTGGAGCATGATTCCCTGGCGAATGACACGGTGGTGGAGCAGCCATCAAAAACGTCCTTTGTGGAAGGAAACGCTACTGAACACGATGATCCAAATGCTGACCTGGAGGTGTCTCATGATGACTCCGCATTGCCAGAAGAGAAAGACCAAATACTTCGACAGAGATCTGTTCGAAAGGAAAGTCTTTAGATTTAAAGTATAGGCATGCATGCGTTCACCCGTTCCTAGCAAACAAGTCAACTCCCACAATTACAGGTCAAATAAGTATGTAATTGTTTAACTAGAACTACACTTTATCTCCTGTATCACTGTAATGTTCTCAAGTTTTGTGCATTATAGTCAGTCTATAGTTACAATGCAAGCTGGCATACCGTTACAATGTTTTATGACATGTGTTTTGAGCACTTAAAAAAATGTGTATTACAAATTAGCATTATATGCACCTCCAGAATGTTACTTTTTTCCCAAGAAAATTTACTTGGCATAATGGTATCTTTGTTTTTATTTCTGGGAAAAACGTTGCATGTATAATTTGTCTCATCCCGCACAATGAGACGTTCTGTCTGTGTGTAATGGGTCATGGTACATTGAGTTAATTTACAAAACTGGGCGCTATTCCATCGGTCTTGTTTAACAATGCAGCCATAGAGTAATGGTTTGAAAAAAACCTGTTATTTATTGTTTCAAAGAAAATAGTAAGTGTTTTAGATGCAAATTTTAAGTTATACTGTATGTTTTTTGATGTGTATTGGGAAGAAAATGTTTGTGTTTAACGACAATAACCGTTATGAAAGGTTTTTAAGGAGAGGATTAGTAAATTATCTTTTGAAGGTAATAGGTTTACCCTCTTTTGTGTTGCGGCTCAGGTCTAAGCAAGTTTATTTAAAAGTCCAGGGAGTTATGGTACCAAAGATATTTTAGACGTGTATTCTGTCAGGGCCAAAGTCTGCGTATAAGCTCAGAAGTTCTATATGAAAATACACTGTTGTGCATTGTCACTGAATAAAAAGTTAACCACACAATGTTGCAATACTTTAATGTCTCAAGTCTGAATGTGAATACAAGCTGACTACCAATACCTTTATATGATTTCAGCGCCACACTATATAGGAGAGGTGATGTACTTGGACTTAAGAGAATACATTAAGGTATAAAGTTTATATTTTGTGTTGAACCTGTTCGAGTCGGTTTATATTGTTAACAGAACATTGATCATATCTTTTATATTTAGGTGGTAAAGCGATGACAAAAAAGACCATTAGCAGGATTCATTCAAAGCCACAGCTCATGATCCACCTAATAAATTATGCATTGGAGTGCACTAATTGAATCTACATTCATCACTTGTATTAAAACCTTGACATAATTCATACAGGAACTCATTCCTAACTCCAACTGTGACATGTAAAGGTTATTTTTGTACCAATACCAAAAAAAATCACAAGTATTTGTTATTATATTTGTACACATATTGATGTATTTCCCAATAGGTAGAAATACTGTCCATTGCAATTCAATCATAAACACTGTTTCAATTTTTTTTTTAAAACCAAACCTAAAGAAAATCACTTATTCAACATGAATAGGGTGAAAAAAACCTACTTAAAATATTAATCGATAAATGTAACATTTCGCTGGAAACTATTTGAAAAACGTTTCGTTTTGATATATATATATATATATATATATATATATCAATCAATCAATCAATGTTTACTTATATAGCCCTAAATCACTAGTGTCTCAAAGGGCTGCACAAACCACCACGACATCCTCGGTAGGCCCACATAAGGGCAAGGAAAACTCACACCCAGTGGGACATCATTGAAAATAATGACCCAGTGGGACGTCGGTGACAATAATGACTATGAGAACCTTAGAGAGGAGGAAAGCAATGGATGTCGAGCGGGTCTAACATGATACTGTGAAAGTTCAATCCACAATGGATCCAACACAGTCTCGAGAGTCCAGTCCAAAGCGGATCCAACACAGCAGCGAGAGTCCTGTTCACAGCGGAGCCAGCAGGAAACCATCCCAAGCGGAGGCGGATCAGCAGCGCAGAGATGTCCCCAGCCGATACACAGGCAAGCAGTACATGGCCACCGGATCGGACCGGACCCCCTCCACAAGGGAGAGTGGGACATAGAAGAAAAAGAAAAGAAACGGCAGATCAACTGGTCTAAAAAGGGAGTCTATTTAAAGGCTAGAGTATACAAATGAGTTTTAAGGTGAGACTTAAATGCTTCTACTGAGGTGGCATCTCAAACTGTTACCGGGAGGGCATTCCAGAGTACTGGAGCCCGAACGGAAAACTCTCTATAGCCCACAGACTTTTTTTGGGCTTTGGGAATCACTAACAAGCCGGAGTCCTTTGAACGCAGATTTCTTGCCGGGACATATGGTACAATACAATCGGCAAGATAGGATGGAGCTAGACCGTGTAGTATTTTATACGTAAGTAGTAAAACCTTAAAGTCACATCTTAAGTGCACAGGAAGCCAGTGCAGGTGAGCCAGTACAGGTGTAATGTGATCAAACTTTCTTGTTCTTGTCAAAAGTCTAGCAGCCGCATTTTGTACCAACTGTAATCTTTTAATGCTAGACATGGGGAGACCCGAAAATAATACGTTACAGTAGTCGAGGCGAGACGTAACAAACGCATGGATCATGATCTCAGCGTCTTTAGTGGACAGAATGGAGCGAATTTTAGCGATATTACGGAGATGAAAGAAGGCCGTTTTAGTAACGCTTTTAATGTGTGCCTCAAAGGAGAGAGTTGGGTCGAAGATAACACCCAGATTCTTTACCGTGTCGCCTTGTTTAATTGTTTGGTTGTCAAATGTTAGAGTTGTATTATTAAATAGAGTTCGGTGTCTAGCAGGACCGATAATCAGCATTTCCGTTTTTTTGGCGTTGAGTTGCAAAAAGTTAGCGGACATCCATTGTTTAATTTCATTAAGACACGCCTCCAGCTGACTACAATCCGGCGTGTTGGTCAGCTTTAGGGGCATGTAGAGTTGGGTGTCATCAGCATAACAGTGAAAGCTAACACCGTATTTGCGTATGATGTCACCTAGCGGCAGCATGTAGATGCTGAAGAGTGCAGGGCCAAGGACCGAACCCTGGGGAACTCCACACGTTACCTTAACGTAGTCCGAGGTCACATTGTTATGGGAGACACACTGCATCCTATCAGTAAGATAAGAGTTAAACCAAGACAGGGCTAAGTCTGACATACCAATATATATATATATATATATGTGTGTATATATATATATATATGTGTGTATGTATATATATATATGAATATATACATATCTACATATATATTTATATATATATATATATATATATATATATATATATATATATATATATATATATATATATATATATATATATATATATATATATACATATATATATATATATATATATATATGTCTTGATTGGATTATCCAGAGAATAGTGCTCGATACCGTGGTAGAGCGCAATATGTAGGTGTGGGAAAAAATCACAAGACTACTTCATCTCTACAGATCTGTTTCATGAGGGGTTCCCTCAATCATCAGGAGATTTTTCATCAATCTCCTGATGATTGAGGGAACCCCTCATGAAACAGATCTGTAGAGATGAAGTAGTCTTGTGATTTTTTCCCACACCTACATATATATATATATATATATATATATATATATATATATATATATATATATATATATATATATATATATATATATATATATATATATATATATGTGTGTGCGTGTGTGTGTGTGTGTGTGTGAGACAAGTTCAAATACACAGTGGTACCCCAACTTAAGAGTGGCTTGAGATAACAGCTGTCTCTCAGCTAATTGCCATGCTTTAGGTTCAAGGAAAAGTTTGAGTTACAAGCATCCCCGACATTAGTTGCCATAGCAAATGTCCCAGTGAACACCACCCAGAGCATATAAGTAACATTTCCTTATAGCTAAAAATGGATAAAACTTCCAAGCATGTGAAGATAGAATGTGAGTGTGAAGGTTAAAACATCCAAACCGCAGACATTTATCCAGTAAAATATGTAGAAGCTGCTGATAGTGTGTAGAAGTCCAAACTCCAATGTAATTGCTGGACATTATTATTATATTGCTGCAGTTACTTGTACAATTTTAGTTTTAGCTTAAATGTCTTTCTTTTCTTTTTTAAAAAAAAGGCACGTTACATTTTAAAGGTGGTCATACTATGATTTGTTTTCTACATTTAAAACACTTTCTTGTAATTTACATAACATGTAAGGGTGGTTCTTTGGTCCAAATTTTGCATGGATTACGTTATACACACCGTCTGCAAGCCGCTTTCTTACCGTCTCTTTATAGTGCGTCGTTTTGTCGCGGCTCCTATTCATCAATCAATCAATCACTCAATGTTTACTTATATAGCCCTAAATCACTAGTGTCTCAAAGGGCTGCACAAACCACAACACAAACCACTACGACATCCTCGGTAGGCCCACATAAGGGCATTTTAACTTTAGCGGTGCTATGTTATCAATGGTTTCGCGCAGGGCGTCGTTAAAGTTGTCAGTGAGGTTTTCAATAGAGCCCACATACTTTGGGAATGGTACCATTACCGAGGGCAGTAGGTCAGCAAGAATTGTCGTTGTGGCCGTATTAATGTTGCGGCTGCTATAGCAGTTGTTATTATTATTAGTTTGATGAACATGCGTCTGAACCTCGAATTTTATATGGTAATGATCGGACAATACTTTAGTAAACGGGAGTATTGTAATTTTGGAAACGGTGATACCCCTGACAAGTACTAGGTCTATCGTATTACCGTTGCGATGCGTGGGTTCATTTATTATTTGTGTAAGACCACAGCTATCAATTATAGTCTGGAGCGCTACGCACGGTGGGTCCGATGGGGTATTCATATGGATATTAAAGTCCCCTATTATAATTATATTATCGGCGTGCGTCACTAGATCAGCAACGGACTCTGAGAATTCATTGATAAAGTCCGAATAGGGCCCTGGGGGGCAGTAGATAACAGCCAGGTATTTCAACAGCAACTTTTTTCTGTCAGTCATGTTATTTTAGCGCTTCCATTTCGAGTCTACTGACAGATATACTGTAAGTTCGAACGTTACTTTGTGTTAGAAATGGCAACAGTGGAGGATGCGTGTGCATGTGCAAGCCAGTCTTCCACACTGGAAAAAGAAGGAACTTATTGACTAAAGCATTCTTCCTTCAATGGCGGAATAGTGAAAAGATATTCGCATACATTTCTACATTATGTGGAGATATCCGCTGATGTCAATGGGCAGAAAACGTCACAGGACAGACCAAATTCAAAATAGTTTGTTTGGAGAAGTATAAAAGAAGGCAATATTGTTTTATAAATATTCCTCTACCCAATGCCTCCATTGTTTAATTTGAAAGTTTCGGGTCTCATGGGGATCCCAAATACACAAAAGCAGGCAGTGTACCAAGAGGTAAGAACAATTGGCTTTGCATAATTAGTCCCCTTTGTAATTATGCTGGGTTTTTCTTTTTTCTTTTTTGGGAGGCGGCCGGTGGGTGGGGGGATGATTAAATTCATTTCAGTTTATTTCAAAGGGAGACTTTGATTTGAGACACAAGTGTTTTGAGTTAAGAGCTACGTCAAAGAACCAAATAGGCTTGTAAGTTGAGGTACTATTGTACAATAGTCTATGATACATCTTTGTAGATACAACAAATTTCCCTATTACAATGACTGTAGAAACATGGGAACCAACACTAAATATGGTCCCCATTTCCAGAGTCAACATGTATAGTCCAATCAAGGCCATTCTTGACCATTTATGGCAAAGCACTGCACAATCTCTTTGTTTCAAGTGATCCACTTGAGCGACATGCTGCACCGTCAGACCTTTCCACAGTTGAATGTCATGTTGTCCATTGACCTTACATGTGGAGCTCCTCCTTCGGCTCAACCTCCACAACCTTGGCAGGAGAATCACCGGCCATCTTTGACCCTTCGTCGTCTTGCTCATCGTCTGAGCAGTCCGCCCAGCGACCAACCCTTCTGACTCCCTCGGCCACCACTGGGGCATTAACACAGGGGTTATGGTCGTAGATGACCAGCTTTAGCCCCTGCAAATGAGACAGTGCGGGAAAACGTTGGATTCTGTTGCGATCCACATCCACTATGGCAAGGAAGTGCATCTCCAGCAACACCGGCGGGAAGTCTGTCAGCTCGTTCCCAGCTAGCCAGATACTACGAAGCTCCTCCAGCCTGCCAAGTTCGTTGGGTAAACTGCGGATCTGGTTGTAGCCGAGGTGCAGGGTCTTGAGATTAGGGAGCTCACAAACCACATTTGGGAAGACGCTGAAGCAATTAGTTTCCAGCCATAATGTGTTAAGTTCCTTGAGCTCTTGAAGTTCCTTTGGAAGGTGATAAAGTCTGTTGTTCCCCAAATAAAGAATGCTAAGCTGAGGTAGTCTGCAGACAGCTGCAGGTAGCTCTTCAAAACAGTTAAAGTCAAGGGCCAGCAACTGAAGTTTCCTCAGAAGATGCAACTCCTCTGGCAAGCTGGTGAGGTTGTTGTCACTCAGGTAGAGCTTGACCAGCTCGTCAAAGACACATGCAGCGACAGGTAACTGTCGCAACTGGCGGCTGCTCAGGTCCAGAGTCCGATCAAGCGGCATCTCCTTCAGGTCCCCCACCAGAAAGCGTTGGCAGCGTTCCGATGGGATGAAGGCGAGGACACCTCGCATGACGTTACCCATTTTGTCCGCTCGACTGGTCCTTCAATGAAATTTGACGCCAGGTGAGGTAATCAGCAGGCATTATGGGGTTCCATTTAGGCTCCTTTTTTGGCATGCTGAAGAGCTTGGATGTATATAAAAAAAAGTTGTTAGAATTGAAATAATCCGTGTGTAAGTACGGTATAGTTGATCAAAGATGCACCAGTGAGGATTCTAAAAACAAAAACAAGCGATAATAATGACCACCAAGGTGGAAATTACAGTACCTACGTCCCAGCATATCTGTCCGCTGACTCTCATTGTCTTCAACAGTTTGCAACGTGTTTATCCGGTATAATGAGCTGAAAAGACATCGTATTCCCAGGGCGGATGTTCCCAAAGTGCGTTCCTCAGTGGCTCTGAGCTTTGCCCTGACTTTCAAGGCAACCACTAAGAGTTCTCTCCTCCCCTTTTGTGGCAAATCACTTCCCTCTCTTTTTCCCTCAGATGTCAGAGGTGGGATGGAGGGAGAAACAGGGAGGGGCAGCATGCCTTGGATGCATACAGGAGTTTTATTTTCATTTTTGCAAATTACATTGTTATCTTTTCATCTCGACCCTTCAAAGGTAAAGACAATGATAAAAAGTTCAGCATTCATGTTCTACCACCACAGCTACAATCTATCCTGGTTTAGTGAAAGGTGGGGCACGACCAGGACTTGTTGCAAAAAAGAAAAAGTTATGGTCAGGAATAAGAAGCTTTTTGTTTCCCGATCCGGCCACACTGCGGATATTGTTATTGCTTTACTACAGATTTTCTATCCGAGCCACTCAATATAAAGGATTCAATACAACCACATTTCTAATTATGATCCAAGTAATATGTAGGTGTGCTTGCTATCTTGCTAAGCCTTACTAGAGCTGGAATGTCATTTTCCTTATCAGGAAAAAGGCACTGGTCATTGTTCACTGTCAGATTTTTTTTAGCACGTCCTCTTCCGTCTCCATCCACTTACACACTGGAGGCTTCTGACAGAAAAAAAAAACACATCACACAGAATGAACAATGTGATTACCATTGGGAATGTTTATTCAAAGCGTGACGTTAAGTATATGGCACCGCACCTTGTAATTACCACAACATTGTATCAGTAGCGTCGTTACTTCAAAACATTCAAGTCAGGACACATGTGTTGGAACATGTTGGACAAAGGTCTATAATTTGTTTCCTTTACCAATGGATTGATTTGGTCACAATATTAGGTACACTCATTTACTCAATCTACAAACCCCGTTTTTATATGAGTTGGGAAATTGTGTTGGATGTAAATATAAACGAAATACAATGATTTGCAAATAATTTTCGACCCATATTCAGTTGACTATGCTACAAAGACAACATATTTGACGTTCAAACTGATAAACATTTTTTCTTTTTGCAAATAATCATTAACTTTAGAATTTAATGCCAGCAACACGTGACAAAGAAGTTGGGAAAGGTGGCAATAAATACTGATAAAGTTGAGTAATGCTCATCAAACACTTACAGTATATGGAACATTCCACAGGTGTGCAGGCTAATTGGGAACAGTTGGGTGCCATGATTGGGTATAAAAGCAGCTTCCATGAAATGCTATGTAATTCACAAACAAGGATGGGGTGAGGGTCACCACTTTGTAAGCAAATTTTCGAACAGTTTTAGAACAACATTTCTCAACGAGCTATTGCATGGAATTTAGGGATTTTGCCATCAACGGTCAGTAAAATCTTCAAAAAGTTCAGAGAATCTGGAGAAATCACTGCACGTAAGCGATGATATGAGCTGAAAAAATGCATGTAAAATGTCAATTACAGTAACCCCTCATTTAATGCTGCTAATTGATTACGGACATGACCACGATAAACGGATTTCCGTGGAGTAGGAATGAATAATTATGAATCAAATATTTTCATATCTAGAGCATTAAAACTGTTTATGACCTTCTAAACAGGGTTTTTAACATTATGAAAGTCCTATAGACATGAAATAACACCCTTTATACTTTTTTAGTCCAATATAGTAATGCTGCTTGAGGCTGAGACAATCATTGGCCACAATACTGAACAGTAAGCTCTGCTTAAATTAGTCTTCTTTAGTGGCCAATACTACTGTACAATGTATATTTGTAATTTATTTAGCTATTTTTATTTTTGAAAAGTTTTTTTTTTAGGAACAATACATTGTAAAATATTTAAGAAAAATAGAAAATATCCAAAAAAATCTGCAAAGTAGTGAAGCCGCAATATTTGAAGGGCAATGTAGCGAGGGATGACTGCAATGAATGACAGGGTATCCATCCATCCATCCATTTTCTACCGCTTATTCCCTTTTGGGGTCGCGGGGGGCGCTGGCGCCTATCTCAGCTACAATCGGGCGGAAGGCGGGGTACACCCTGGACAAGTCGCCAGCTCATCGCAGGGCCAACACAGATAGACAGACAACATTCACACTCACATTCACACACTAGGACCAATTTAGTGTTGCCAATCAACCTATCCGGTATAGCTCGGTTGGTAGAGTGGCCGTGCCAGCAATTTGAGGGTTGCAGGTTCGATTCCCGCTTACGCCATCCTAGTCACTGCCGTTGTGTCCTTGGGCAAGACACTTTACCCACGTGCTCCCAGTGCCACCCACACTGGTTTAAATGTAACTTAGATATTGGGTGTCACTATGTAAAGCGCTTTGAGTCATTAGAGAAAAGCGCTATATAAATATAATTCACTTCACTTCACTTCATCCCCAGGTGCATGTCTTTGGAAGTGGGAGGAAGCCGGAGTACCCGGAGGGAACCCACGCATTCACGGGGAGAACATGCAAACTCCACACAGGAAGATCCCGAACCTAGATTTGAACCCAGGACTGCAGGAACTTCGTATTGTGAGGCAGACGCACTAACCCCTCTGCCACCGTGAAGCCCGAATGACAGGGTACTTCATATGAAATTTTCCCTGGCCCCCTCTGGCTCTGTCTTTGATAACAATGTAATGGTTTACTTCCTGAAATATCCTCATTGTCCCCCTTGCTCACAGTGTTAGTGTTGGTGCTGGTCAACAGTCGTACTGGGGTCACATTCCGGCTAGATATGTGAGAGGAATATATGCAAGTCCATGTTTTAATTAAGTTATGTAATGCACTAAACATTATTATTGCACACTTAATTTTACACAACTTCAATTCTAATTTGATTTAAAAAGTGTAAACATATTTTCACATAAATAAAAAAATGTCAAAACCTGCACGGGGGACAAACAAAAATAAATTCTGCTTGGGCCCCAATTTAGTCAGGGCCTATAAATCCCCATTGATTAAAATTTTAGTAGTGTTAGCAAATTAACTGAACGCCACCGGCTGCCAACTCAATGGCTTGCACGGCTCTAGAGGCGTTAAGAAGTAAGGTTTTAAACAACATAGTGTTGCACAGCCACACTATTATTGTGTTACACTCACACACCCCAAACCTCATTATCAGTCGTAACAGTGTCCTCCTCCTCCAGTCCAATTTACATAATGACTTTAAACCTGCTCAGTGGCCTTGTGAGCATATGAAGAAAATTCACTTGTTAGGTGATTAAAATTATGGAGTAAAATGATATTGGTTGTTTACAAATTGTTTATTTTGGAGTCAACTACGGCCTCCAGTAGTCGGTTTGTAACGACTTCCATTGGAGGCTGATAAGCCTTTGATTACGGCTCGAGTCACGTCATTACAATATTTAATTGATTCTTTGGTGTAACACTAGATCAGGGGTGTCAAACATATGACCCGAGGGCCGTATCAGGCCCGTAAACAGGTTTTATCCGGCCCGCGGGATCCATCCATGCATTTATCCATCTTCAACCGCTTATCCGGAATCGGGTCGCGGGGACAACAGCTCCAGCAGAGACCCCCGGACTTCCTTCTCCACAGCAACTTTAGAAACTTCCTCTTGGGGAATCCCGAAGCGTACCCAGGCTAGAGAGGCGATGTAATCACCCCATCTGGTACTTGGCCTACAGGGTCTCCTCCCAGTGGGGCGTGCAACGAGGACCTCCCTAGGGAGACGCTCATGAGGCATCCGCACGAAATGCCCGAACCATGTAAGCTGGCTCCTTTCCAAGCGAAGGCTCTTCTCCGAGTCTCTCCCGGGTGACTGAACTTCTCACCCTATCTCTAAGGGACATGCCAGCCACCCTTCTGAGGAAACTCATTTCGGCCACTTGTATCCGCGATCTTATTCTTTAGGAACTAGGGCGGTAATGCAGTCCCTCTGCCGCATTGTTGTGACGAAACGAGAGCTGAGCCAGAAGGCAAAGCTCTCGGTCTACCGAGCTATCTACATTCTTACTCTCACCTATGGTCATGAAGTCTGAAAGAAAAAGATTGCGGATACAAGCGGCCAGCCCGCGGGATGAGTTTGCTAAATATACAAATTAGCCTGAAATTTTGGAATGAAAGAAAGAGCTGTTCCAAATGTGTCCACTGGATGTCGCAATAGCAATTCTTTGTATCTTTGTACATGACGCTAGATATTAGGGCTGCGAATCTTTGGGTGTCCCACGATTCGATTCAATATCAATTCTTGGGGTCACGATTCGATTCAAAATCGATTTTTTTTTTCAATTCAACATGATTCTCGGTTCAAAAATGATTTTTTTTCCCGATTTAAAAGGATTCTCTATTTATTCAATACAGAGGATTTCTGCAGGATCTACCCCAGTCTGCTGACATGCAAGCAGAGTAGTAGAGTTTTGTAAAAAGCTTTTATAATTGTAAAGGAAAATGTTTTATCAACTGATTGCAATAATGTACATTTTTTTTTAAACTATTAAAAAAATCAAAAATACGACTTATTTTTTCTTTGTGAAAACATTGGACACAGTGTGTTGTCAAGCTTATGAGATGCGATGCAAGTGTAAGCCACTGTGACAGTATTGTTCTTTTCTTTTCTTTTTTTTTATAAATGTCTAATGATAATGTAAATGAGGGATTTTTAATCACTGCTATGCTGAAATGATAACTAATATTGATACTTTTGTTGATAATATTCATTTTTGTTTCACTACTTTTGGTTTGTTCTGTGTCGTGTTTGTGTCTCCTCTCAATTGCTCTGTTTATTGCAGTTCTGAGTGTTGCTGTGTCAGGTTTGGTTTTGGAATTGGATTGCATTGTTATGGTATTGCTGTGTATGGTTTTGTTGGATTGATTAAAATATATATTTTTTAAATCGATTTAAAAAAAAAATTAGAATCGATTCTGAATCGCACAACTTGAGAATCGCGCTTCATATTTGAATGATTTTATCCCACACCCCTACTAAATATGTACAAAATAAGCCACATGATGTTAGAACAACAGTTAAGGAAAATGATCAAGCCACATAAATAACATACTGTAATGTGATTTTGATAAAATGTTCTTTTATCTTGATGGATTGAAAATTAACACCAATGAGTTGACTGATAAGCATTATCACATCATTTATTCGGAAAATATAAATAACAACAAATAAAAATAGAATACTACAACATGTAAGTGTAAAAACAACATTATGATTTGTACAATTTCAGAATGTGCTTTTTCTATTTTTTAACAAAGAAAAGAATCTTAAGGTGTCTTAATTTTTAAGCTATCATGCCGTGATTTTACCAGTCCGGCCTACTTGGGAGTAGATTTTTCTCCTTGTGGCCCCCGATCTGCACTAGATGAAGCTTGCATACCACGAGTGGCACAAGTACCACATTTTGAGAATAAATCATCACACTGAGTGCATTCTGTTTTAAGTTAAGCAGGATAGACTTTTGTTGAATAAGGATTTGTATTTGTTGTACAATAGGTTCAACAGGAACAATGTCTATTTAAGACAACAATATTTATTTATTCTGTTAATTTAGTTATTTTGCACAAAAAAATATTATTAAAAAATGTTTGTCCATTATTCTTATTATTCCAAAACCACCGTTCAATATTTGTGGATAATATAAAACTCCTTTCTCACAGATAAAAAAAAGACTAACAAATAAACTATTACAGTTGGTACAAAATCCGGCTGCTAGACTTTTGACAAGAACAAGAAAGTTTGATCATATTACGCCTATACTGGCTCACCTGCAATTGCTTCCTGTGCACTTAAGATGTGACTTTAAGGTTTTACTACTTACGTATAAAATACTACACGGTCTAGCTCCAGTGTTATGGTTTAAAGTCATATCGTACAATTGCGACAACGACTTTTTATTGTCAACTGAGTGTTTTTTTTTTTTAATGATTTTTGCTAGTGGTGTGCCTCTGGATTTTTTCAAAGCAAAAAATGTGCCTTGGCTCAAAAAAGGTTGAAAAACATGGCCCTGCGGTCCTCTCCAAGGTTTCTCATAGTCATCATTGCCACTGTCACCAACATCCCACTGGGGTGAGTTTTTCCTTGCCCTTATGCGGGCTCTACCGACTATGTCGTTGTGGTTTGTGCAGCCCTTTGAGATACTTGTGATTTAGGGCTATATAAATAAACATTGATTGATTGATAATATAAATCAGGTCGACTAGCCTTCTGGACAGCCAGTACTTCATCCATGGCCACCGGACCGGACCCCTTCCACAAGGGAGAGGGGGACAGAGGAGAAACAGAAAAGAAACGGCAGATCAACTGGTCTAAAAAGGGAGTCTATTTAAAGGCTAGTGTATACAAATTAGTTTTAAGATGATACTTAAATGCTTCTACTGAGGTAACATCTCAAACTGTTACCGGGAGGGCATTCCAGAGTACTGGAGCCCGAATGGAAAACGCTCTATAGCCCGCAGACTTTTTTGGGGCTTTAGGAATCACTAATAAGCCGGAGTCTTTTGAACGCAGATTTCTTGCCGGGACATATATGGTACAATACAATCGGCAAGATAGGCTGGAGCTAGATCGTGTAGTATTTTATACGTAAGTAGTAAAACCTTAAGTGCACAGGAAGCCAGTGCAGGTGAGCCAGTATAGGCGTAATATGATCAAACTTTCTTGTTCTTATCAAAAGTCTTGCAGCCGCATTTTGTACCAACTGTAATCGTTTATTTATTAGCCTTTTTTTTTATCTGTGAGAAATGAGTTTTATATCATCCACAAATATTGAATGGTCATTTTGGAGTAATAAGAATAATGGAAAAAACATTTCTCAATAATTATTTTTTACTTGTACAAAGAAGAGTTGAACAACTGAGCACTGTAGTGTTTTGTGCAATCCCATAACAATAATGTACTTCGTACGCCAGTAGTTTCACGTCATTATCCTTGCATTTATCGAGGCAAGGTAAAGTTTTCCTGGGAATGATGCGTTCAGGTTTGTGTACGGAAGCGGTCTGCAGGTTGTAGGGTCAAAGGGTAAAGGCTATTCCTCCTTCGTTGAGAACACAGCCATCTTGGATTTTACGAAGTCAAGTGAAATTGATGCGGTGAGGATTATTGTACTTGTTTACCGGCTTTTAAAAACCTACGTGCCTTAAAGTTCATGTGAATGAATGGCAAATCGGCCCCGCTGTTTTGTCTCCCCTTGTATTGTCTGCTCCGGCTGCTTAGCACTAGCAGTTAGCTCCAGCTGGTAGTCTCCCCTTCTCTGGTGGCTGCAAACGGAGCGTAAATTGAGCCCAGAAAGAGGCAACCGTGTGGGGGGGAATATCCTCTAGTCGGGGCCTGCTTTTTCCAGTGCCTGGGAGACAAGTCTGTGTATTTTAAAAGGAGGCTGAAAGACTGCTTCTATTCAGTTCAATTGGTCTCTCGCTAGCGACATTTAGCTGGCTATGCTAAGGCTAATCACAAGCAGCTAGCCTGCTTACCTGCACTGAGTTAGTCCACACTTGTTTGCATGCACAGCCTGCCATTAAACACAATTCCTTAACTGTGTTACATCCTATATATCAGTCCTTTTCAACCTTTTTCGAGCTGAGGCACATTTTTTTGCGTTGGGAAAAATCCGGATGCAGACCACCTGCAGAAATCACTTAAAAACGAAACTCAGTTGACAGTAAAAAGTCGTCGTCGCAATTGTTGGATATGAATTTAAAGCACAACCAAGCATTCATTACTATAGCTCTTGTCTCAAAGCAGGTGCACTGTCACCACCTGTCAAATCACACCCTAACTTATTTTGTATTTTTTGCGGTTTTCCTGTGTGTAGTGTTTTACTTCTTGTCGATCAATCAATCAATGTTTATTTATGTCTCAAAGGGCTGCACAAACCACAACGACATCTTCGGTAGGGCCCATATGAGGGCAAGGAAAAACTCACCCCAGTGGGACGTCGACCATGATGACTATGAGAAACCTTGGAGAGGACCACATATCTCTAACCTAGTAACACACTTCTAGAGATACCCTTTAGATACTCGGTTTTTCTGTTCTATCTACGCGGTTATGTGGTAGTTGCTAGGTCCTGCCATGCGCGTAACAGCTTACTTACGGAACAAATTACAATATAGGGCCCACATAAGGGCAAGGAAAAACTCACCCCAGTGGGACGTCGACCATGATGACTATGAGAAACCTTGGAGAGGACCACATATCTCTAACCTAGTAACACACTTCTAGAGATACCCTTTAGATACTAGGTTTTTCTGTTGTATCTACGCGGTTATGTGGTAGTTGCTAGGTCCTGCCATGCGCGTAACAGCTTACTTACGGAACAAATTACAATATAGGGCCCACATAAGGGCAAGGAAAAACTCACCCCAGTGGGACGTCGACCATGATGACTATGAGAAAACCTTGGAGAGGACCACATATCTCTAACCTAGTAACACTCTTCTAGAGATACCCTTTAGATACTAGGTTTTTCTGTTGTATTATGTGGTAGTTGCTAGGTCCTGCCATGCGCGTAACAGCTTACTTACGGAACAAATTACAATATCGCATGCACTAATGTAAAGCATGTCACCGAGTAACTCCAAAATTATCAGCTCAGTTTTGACCAAAATTGAGTTACTGGGTTTTGCCTCTGGACAGGAGATATGTGGGCAACCAGGGGACAGAAAGCAATGGATGTCGAGCGGATCTAACATGATATTGTGAAAGTCCAATCCATAGTGGATCTAACGTAACCGTGAGAATCAAGTCCAAAGTGGATTCAATATATTAGCGAGAGTCCGATCCAAAGTGGAGCCACCAGGAAAGCATCCCAAGCGGAGGCGGATCACTAGCGCAGAGATGTCCCCAACCGATACACAGGCGAGCGGTCCATCCTGGGTCCCGATTTTGGACAGCTAGTACATCATCCATGGCCACCGGATCGGACCCCCTCCACAAGGGAGGGGGAGGGGACATAGGAGATCAACTGGTCTTAAAAGGGGGTCTATTTAAAGGCCAAATACATTTTAAGATGAGACTTCAATGCTTCTACTGAGGTAGCATCTCAAACTGTTACCTGGAGGGAATTCCAGAGTACTGGAGCCCGAAAGAAAAACGCTCTATAGCCAGCAGACTTTTTTTGGGCTCTGGGAATCACTAATTAGCCGGAGTCCTTTGAACGCAGATTTCTTGCCGGGACATATGGTACAATACAATCGGCAAGATTGTCTTCCACTCCTATTTTTTCTGGCATTTTCCTGTAGCAGTTTCATGTCTTTTTTTGTGCGATATTTCCCGCATCTACTTTGTTTTATCAATGAAGAATATTTCAGTTGTTTTTACCCTGTGATGAGTTGGCGACTTGTCCGGGGTGTACGCCGTCTTCCGCCCAATTGTAGCTGAGATAGGCTTCAGCGCCCCCCGTTACCCCGAAAGGAAAAACCGGTAGTAAATGGATGGATTATCCTTCTTCGTGGGGACATTGTTGATTGTCATGTACGGATGTACTTTGTGTATGCCGTCTTTGCTCCGCAGTAAGTCTTTGCTGTCGTCCAGCATTCTGGTTTTGTTTACTTTGTACTTCAGTTTTAGTTTTGTTCCGCATAGCCTTCCCTAAGCTTCAATGCCTTTTCTTAGGGGCACTCACCTTTTGTTTATTTTCTTGTTTAAGCATTAAATACCTTTTTTTTACCTTCACACTGCCTCCCACTGTTTCCAACATCTACAAAGCAATTTGTTACCGGCTGCCACCTACTGATATGGGAGAGTATTACACGGTTACTCTCGACAACACATACACTTAACAACACATCATTTGCAGACAACAATTACTGGTTTGCAAAAAACATTTTTTACCCCAAATAGGTGAAATTAGATAATCTCCCACGGCACACCAGATCGTATCTCACGGCACACTAGTGTTGAAAAACACACAGTGGTTGAAAAACACTGCTAAATATTACACTGATCTATGCTTTATTTAGTGTGTGTGTCGTCTTAATATTCTGTATTTGCAATACATGGCAGAGGGGTTAGTGCATGTGCCTCACAATATGAAGGTCTTGAGTAGTCCTGGGTTCAATCCCGGGCAAGGGATCTTTCTGTTTGGAGTTTGCATGTTCTCCCCTGTGACTGCGTGGGTTCCCTCCGGGTACTCCGGCTTCCTCCCACCACCAAAGACAGGCACCCGGGGATAGGTTGATTAACTAAATTGGCCCTAGTGTGGGAATGTGAGTGTGGATGTTGTCTGTCTATCTGTGTTGGCCCTGTGATGAGGTTGCGACTTGTCGAGTGTGTATACCGCCTTCTGCCTGAATGCAGCTGAGACAGGCTCCAGCACCCCCCCACCCCCCGTGACACCAAAAGGGACAAGCGGTACAAAATGGATGGATGGATAATTATGTACTGTAGTATAACATCAGAACATTTTAAATCAATGGAAGCCCATGGCATATTTTTTTTAATGCTAAGCCTGGAGTAGTGTAATCATTTGTTTTCTTCCTCTCGTGTCCTTACTCTAATGTTCCCTCTTTCTGCAGGTGACAAAAGGCATGTTTGGTTCTAGAAAGAAATTTCCAGAGTTTATGGAGGTCGTGGACAATGACTTTAACGATGAAAGCATGTACTACAACCAGCCGTCGATGTTCCCTCATCGGTCGGACAAAGACGTGAGTTGTTTTTAGTCCTGCCACGATCGTCTGGAAATGTTTGGGTCCGTAGATCTAACCTACTAATTTCTGTCTTCAGATGCTGTCGTCACCTTCGCCATCGTCGTCGTCATCGGGGCAGCTGTCACAGCTTGGTGCAAGTTTGTACGGTCCACAAAGTGAGTGATGGAATAGACTATTTGAAACTAGTTTTAAATTCTTCTACAGTCGTCTCTAGCCAAATCGTGCTGCGGCTTCTCTACATTGTGGATTTTTTTTTTTAAACGCGTATTCTCCATTATTAAAGGGGAACTGCACTTTTTTTTAAAAAACATTGCATATCATTCACATTCCTTATTATGTATGACAAGAAAATTCTTAATGCATTCTGAGTTTCTGACTAGTGAATAAATGCGAGCAAAACTCTGCTCACAATAGAGCCTTTGGGAGTCGCTGTATTCTGTCTTTAAAACATTTAAAAAAAATATCCAACGAAAAAAATGGAATGGAATGAAGTAAGGGCAAATGATATATAATCTAGAATTACTTTCACAAGCTCAGAAGCGTGAAAGCAGCTCACCAGCTCACCAGCTCATGATGTCAATATATAGCAGCATTAGGATGTTGCCTCTCTCTGATTAATGTGCTGCTAAATGTAAGTCCTTAACATTAGCGCTTATAATTATTAAATATATATATATATATATATATATATATATATATAAACAATATCAATAATACATTGTTTGGTTACAAAATGTAAATGTGTATTGTTGGCGCATTTTGGATGGTTATTTTTGGGGATTCATGGTTGAAATAGATGTAATGATGTCATGGCTCCCATTAGCTCCATCCATCCATTTTCTACTGCTTGTCCCTTTTGGGGTCATGGGGGGTCGCTGGAGCCTATCTCAGCTGCATTCGGGCGAGAGGCGCTGTACACCCTGGACAAGTCGCCGCCTCATCGCAGGGCCAACACAGACAGACAGACAACATTCACACGCTAGGGTCAATTTAGAGTTGCCAATCAACCTATCCCCAGGTGCATGTTTTTGGAGGTGGGAGGAAGCCGGAGTACCCGGAAGGAATCCACGCAGTAACGGGAAGAACATGCAAACTCCACACAGAAAGATCCCGAGCCCGGTATTGAACCCAGGACTACTCAGGACCTTCGTATTGTGAGGCAGATGCACTGACCCCTCTTCCACCGTGCTGCCCATTAGCTCCATTGCAAACATACTTTTATTTACGTTTCTGAATTAGAATGCATTTAAGAATACGTACAGTATGTGTTCTTGTCTCTCATAAGAATTTTGAATTATAGGCAAAAAAAAAACCGCAGTTCCTCTAAGAAGAGTTAAAAATACATGTTATATATGACCCATATGTATTACTAGTGGTGTGGAAAATGGGATAGTTATTCGATGCATCACGGTTGGAACGAGGATGATTTTGAATCAATAATAAATGCCCAAGTATCAATGTAATTATGTAAGTTTAAGTAATACAGATGGTTTTAAAATGCGGATCTAGTGCAGACAAACAGTGGGAGGAGGAGAGGACAAGCTATTCTAATTGCTGCGCTAAGATAACTTGAATGTGTAGCGATGAAGCAAAAAAGGAACTTGTCTTGTACAATATATTCAACTGAAAACCCCCCGTAATAGAAAGTAACCAGCTAAAAACAGGACATTAGCAAGTACATTAATAAGTCACCAGAGCGAAAATACACACAGTGCGACAATTCTGTCAGCTATATGAAAAGGTAGACAGTAGATACAACACAACTCTTTGAATGGAAAGTTTATTGCGACCTGAGGCCAAGTGTCCAGTGCATTTTGTGGTTTAAGAAGGCACAAAAATTAAAGCCCACTTGCCAGGTAGGGCCATTTATTTATCATTTAGCAGGCGTCTACTGTTCTAATGCATCAAGTGTTTCTCTCTCTCGCTCTCTATTTTGCTCTCTCTCTGTCTATCGCTCTCTGTCTCTCTATCTCTGTCTCTCTCTGTCTCTATATATATGTACAGTATATATATATTTGT
Source organism: Nerophis ophidion (assembly GCF_033978795.1). NCBI lineage: Eukaryota > Metazoa > Chordata > Actinopteri > Syngnathiformes > Syngnathidae > Nerophis > Nerophis ophidion. The sequence continues at coordinate 55,340,935 of NC_084622.1, forward strand.
ATATATATGTGTGTGTGTGTATATATATATATATAGTACTTTATTGATTCCTTCAGGAGAGTTCCTTCAGGTGTATATATATATATATAGTACTTTATTGATTCCTTCAGGAGAGTTCCTTCAGATATATATATATATATTTATATATATGAGAGAGAAAGGCTCCCACCAACGCGAAGCAAGTGTGACGTCAGGCTCTCTGCTGCTTGCTTTTTGACACGGACATGGTGCAACAGAATCTAAACAAAGTCTCTAAACAACAAAAATGCTATATATGTTGCCCATTGTTTTTATAGTAGAAACTATTACTAAAAAGATTGGAGAAATCTCTAGAAATAAAAATAAAAACATTCTCAACAAATTGCAATATTGTTTATAATAAGCGACAACAATTTAAAAATAGAACAAAAAGATGATTTCTATGAAAATATATATGTTAATACCATACTTGATAACAGATTTGTTTTAAATGTATAGTCACATTTTTTTTGCCTTTTTATAGAATATTATTTTGTGCTAACAATTAAAATATATGGTTTATTAATAATAATCCTATTTCGTTTACCACAATCAAGCCTGCAACTAATTATCCACAATAAACAAGAGACGACTGTATAAGGATAGTATTTTATAAAGTGTGATTTTGCATGGTTAGCAAAAGTTTCCGAATTGTCTTGCTTACAGTATTCTTCTCTTTTGTGCATGTGTGGTTTAATTGTTCCGCTCCAAACAGGTACGCTTGGCTTTTCGGTAAGAGGCATGGGAAACAGCACGCCTCAACTAAACCGAAATTTAACGCAAAGCTCCCAGCTACCAAGTCATATCACCCCCACAACAGGTGTCCCAACCATGTCCCTACATACTCCTCCATCGCCAAGCAGGTACCATGCTCATGACACTTTATAACACCTGGAATCATCAAACATGACAGTTGAGAAATACAACAATACATGTCATCACCTTTTCTAAAGGGGGACTTTGCCAATGAACACGAGGAACATGCTGAACCACTCTCAGGTCGGTCAAGGCCTCGGTATGAGCAACAGGACCAATAGTATGAGCAGCTCGGGCCTCGGCAGCCCCAATCGCAGCTCTCCTAGTATCATCTGTATGCCCAAACAACAACCAGCACGCCAAGCCTTCACTGTGAACAGGTTAGTGGATGTAGTTTGACAGATTCACATTTTGACCTGTCAATCCTCTCTGTCCATTACCCGTTTGTAGCATAAAAAAAAATGTCTAATCAAATATATTTTGGTTTTAGCATGTCTGGATTTGGAATGAACCGCAACCAGGCGTTTGGAATGAACTCGTTATCAAGCAATATCTTCAATGGTACAGGTTAGAATGTTTAACCTTTTTGCTTACTTTGTGTCTCTCCCACAGCATCCATAAACATTATAAGTAGGCCTGAGCCGATAATTGAACGATAAATTAAAATGAACTCGATAAATTGCCATGTTTCAGAATTTTTTTTTTTATTGCCATTGTTTGAGAACGGGTTCACAAACTAGGAATTGTACTTGGTGCAATCGTGCAACATAAAACACATATAACACAGAGTTTGTGGGTTTGTTTTTTTTTGTCTCTGTGAGTGGAGGCAGGACTGCTAGGCTCCTTTTTAGTCACTGGTGAGGTAACAAAAACCAAGAGGGAAACAAGATGATTGCAAAGCCAAATGTCCCGTTGTGGTAATATTTCAGTTTTAAAACGGAATAGGCAAGATTAGCCTTTCTTTTTTTTTTTTTTACCTGTTTTTTTAAAATATTTTATTTCTCCAGGAAATTCCCATTAAGATTACATGGACAAACACGAAAGTTTAACTAATTGTGGCCGATGAGGACAAAAAACACTCCCAAAACACTTGACCCAGTTTTTCTAACTGGGGAAACGTGTGTGCATCTGCTCTTCCGCCTCTGTAGGAGGGGTACCTAAGGTGTCTTTTCCTCCCTGTGAAGTAAGTCTGCTCTGGCATAGTTTTCCAGAAAAGTCCAGTCACATCATTAGTATTATGATGTATCATATGAATTTTGAACATTATTACGGTGGGTTGAACGCAACACCATCACGTAATTTGTTTTCATATAGTCGAAACGGCTAGGTAAACGTTATCTGTATATTTAAAGACACATATGTGTTTTTTTATGAATTATTAGTGTCAACATGTCAGGTTGTTTCTCAGTACATGATGCTTTTACGCCTATTTTAATGTTTTTCATGCTTTTTTTCCAGCGCCATAAAAACAGCCAGGTTTAATGTGTGGGCCCACGTGTCATCGAATGGACACCCCCGCTTGACCTAACCATGCAGTTAATCGTTTGTTGTGCGAAACATGTATAGTAAATGACAAAATACAGTTATTCAGTGTACCGATTGAACCCATGTGAAAGAGTCCTTCAATGCGCAACTACATTTCCGCATTTCCTAGATTTGTATGCAGATGCACATGGGGTGCATGAATTCAAATGGCGAGCACATTTTGCCAAAAATGTTGGCACTCAATGGAAAAGTGTCTCCAGACTACGGCCGGACAATATAGGCACAAATAATAATCTAGATTATTTTGATTGATAATGTATTCACAATTAATGAAATAATTATTCATTAATTTGAAAACATTAGTATTTATCGTTGCACCAAAACTCAACATTAAAATATAGTTAAAAACGGATATAAACAAGTACAATAATAATAATAATAATAGTAGTAACAATACATTTAAATAATAGCAATATAGAAACAATAACATTCAGGTTTTCCCGTTATAATTGTTTTTAATTAAGTTTTTTACCTTTTACACTTATTTTACCACCATAGAGTGTGTATTCTTTTTTTCAAATAAAATGTATTAAAATATTTTTTAATAAATTGCAAAAACCCTCACATGATGGTGCTATACATCTTTGGACAATTTTGACCGGTATTTTAGGTCAAAGCAAAATAAATGTGTGAATGTATCTTTAAGTGCTTTAAATCAAAAAAATGTTTCCCTGTTGTTCACAATCATTATGAGGGACCAGAAGTCTTTTTTTTTAAATTATAAAGACAATAAAAAAGCGCTTGTAAGATGTGGCTAATGGGAGTCACCGTTTAAAACAACTTCAAAAGCTTCCATTAACATTGTATATACACACTGCAATTAAATATATAATGTAGTAACAGACACGTTCATAACAATATGTAATATGTATAGTATGTATCGTATTTTGGTCATTTTATGCATTGTCGAAACTAATTTCCCCAGCGCATTTATTTCAGTTTCCATAGCAGCTCACTTCCGACCTACAGCAACAGAATTTGTGTTCTTATTTTTATATACAGATGCGAGTGTGTTTTCTAATTATGGCAGACTTGGTAATAGAAATTGAAGAGGTTAATTTTTTGACGCATGAGGATTCACAACCTTATCTTTTTGAAGCTAAATATACAGAGGAAGATTTACTGCTTCTAGAAGTGAGCACGAAGAAGAACGTGAAACGTTGAAGCAGACGGAAGCTGAGAGAGTGACAGTGACTTTGACGGTGTAAATGTGGAACTTGGAGCCATGTTATTTTGACATAAATAGTGTGCTTACCCTAGGTCAACCTAAAAAAACGTCCCCGGTCAGTCGGACCAAACACATAACTGTCAATTGAGTGAGTCACTATATCAATCATGATATACGCAGCACGTCATGCGTGTTAATAAAACTGCAGTACATACAGTGTCAAGCTGGCTGTGTACAAACAAAACATTAAATAATACTTTACAGATACTGTAATATAATTGTTCATGTTTTTCAGTCAGTACAGATTGGTGTCCTATTTCATTGTGTTGTGCATTACAAACTTGAACGTGAATCAGCTGGTGACAGATAAGCTTGCTTATCGCTTGTAAATAATGTAAATAATTCAATGTATATACTCTGATGATTAACTTATGTGATGACTACATTATGCTGATAGTGTATATTTGTACCATTAATTTATTAACATGGACACCAACTTAAACAATTTGAAAAATGTATTCTGGTGTTATCATTTAGTGGTCAATTGTACGGAATATGTACTGTACTGTGCATTCCACTAATAAAAGTTTCAATCAATCAATCGCAGTAGCTAGCTCACAGCTAATACTGTAGCACACTATTGCTCACTAGAAAAAAAGGTTCCATAGTAGTCACTTTTACAAAAACAATGTTTGGTTATTATACAGATTACGGAATATAAATCAGGTAGTGAAGGCGGTTTTTGGATGCATTTTCAAAGTGATTCAGAGGTAGAATTGATTGTTCCATTAGCTGCATTGCTAGCCGTCTAGAACGAGACGATCTTTAGAAAAGTTAGAATGTAAAAAAAAAAAACTTTTCGTATTCTTGTTTCTCATAATGATTGTGAACGATAGGCAAAATTCCCAAAAAATGCAGTTCCCCTTTAAGTACATTATTCTTGTTGAAGTTACTTTTTTTTTAAACCTTAATTTTGTTAGCGGATTAGGATCAGATGTGGCGCACCACGCTATTATTGTAAAGCGAGTAAGTGGGCTGTTCTTCGCAGCTTGATGTGTAAGGAGACAATTTGAGGCTGTAAAAAAAGAAAACCAAGTTGCGACTGCTGTTTGTACATTGATGTTACATCTATGATGTCGTTCACAACAACACAAGCAGATATGATGTGTTGTGGGTGTATGAATTGTTCTTGCTCGCTTTAGCTTTGTTGTAAGAATCAGAATCAGAATAGTTTTAATTGCCATTGTTGGAGAACGGGTTCACAAAGTAGAAATTTTACTTGGTGCAACATCAAACACATATAGCACACCATAGAATAACATGAGCTGTAACATAGCTTTTAGAACTTGTTATTGTTCATATGCCTGACGGCCGAGGGGAAAAAATGGTCTGGATGGACCGTAGTTTTAGGATGATTATTTTTAGCCAAACTATTTGAGAAATCGGACTAATTTAGTGCTTGGACAGTTTTAGACACGTACTGAGTGAATCGACGCTGTGATTATTTTTCACTGGTTAGGGGCGGTATCCACACTTGTCACCATTTAATGATAGCAATGCAGTGTTAAACGCAAGCCAAGACTCTACGGAAGTGAAGCAAGTGAAATTAAGTGAAACAAAGCGTTCAGCTGCAGCTAACCCATGAAAAGTTTAATATTGTTAATAGTAATAATGTTAATATTTAAGTTTGGCGTGGTGATGGAGTTTTGTGTTCATACACAATGACCTCTGGCGTGGAGGGGCATGGGTTTCACGGAGCTGGTTTGTCTATGCGGTTGTGAAAGTGCTTAATTTGATTTTCACCGGCGCCTGCTTTTTAAATGTTAAAACAATCACCCTCATTTAATTGTGGCTGCCAAAATCGTGATTGTGATTAAAATATGATTATCATTACCAGAACTGTGTGGTCCCTACCACTACTAAGTCAGAACTTTAGGCTACTTTGTATTACAAATGGCAACAGCAGATGATTTTAGCATGCATGTGCATGCACGAGCCAATGTGCCCCACGACAAGAGGATAAAGAAAATAAGGAAGTTATTGACTAAAACTTTGGACTACGACTGAAATAAAATGGTGGACTCGCACAAAGCTCTTTGGGTAAAACCTCTTCCATATATGGAGATATCCGCTGACGTAACAAAGGCAAAATACTTTACCAATGTCTCAATTTCCAAATGGCTCGTTTGCAGCAAGTTTGTAAGAAGGCAAGATTTTTTTTATAAAAATCTACGCCATGCCTTCATGGTTTGATTTCACATTTTTGGGACTTATGGGGATTCCAAATACACATAAACAGGTACTCACAGGTAAGAAATTTGGTTTTGCATGATAGGGCCGTTTAAAATAAAATACAAAGAAGTCTTTGTCTTTTAAAATTTAGACAGCATGTTTGTGTGAATCAAGATCACAGCTTTTGTGCAACCCTCTTTGATGTTTGAATTCTTATGCTTGCTACAGATGGCAGTGAAAACTTAGCGGGACTGGATCTGTCAGATTTCCCTGCGTTAGCGGACAGGAGCCGGAGAGAAGGGACAGGAAACCAGTCGGCGGTGCTCAACCCGCTGGCTGGAAGGGCTCCTTATGGTAGGTTGTTTACTAAGCAAAAAGATACTGTACTACTTTAGTTTTTATGACTTCAACCATTTAGCTAATGTTGTGCTATTCTTCTAACAAGTTGGCATGGTGACAAAACCATCAACAGAACAATCACAGGATTTCTCCATCCACAACGAAGACTTCCCTGCACTGCCTGGCGCAAACTACAAGGACCCCTCGTTAAACAGTGACGACAACAAAACTGTAAATGTAAGAGTAACTGCACAGCAACACAGTGTAGTTTTTTCAGCTGTAGATGCTATAGAATCCCTAATGACCTTCTTTAACAGTCCATGCCTGTGTTTGGTTAGAACTTGAACGCCACAAGCAAGAGCACATCCAACGCAGATGGACCCAAGTTCCCTGGAGACAAGGCGGCTTCGGCACAGAACAACAACCTGAAGAAAGGGATCCAGGTGTTGCCTGATGGTGAGAGTGCTCAGTTAATTGTATTTTTAGAGAAGCATTTTTTATTAAATAACAGTTTGATACAGGCTCACTTTCTTGAACTGTCATTTTTTTCCTCCCCGAGGAAAGTCCGGGATTGTGTACATGGAGTACATGTGTAAAGGCAAACTATTATAGCAGGGGCTAGTGGCCTGGGGGCTTTTTGCGGCCCACCATTTTTTCCCATTTACTTAACTACATTGTTTATTGTATTTGAGACTCGTGCATCCTGGGCAGTTAAATATATTATGGCCATCTTGGATCTCACGAGAAAGAACACTACCACAATGATGCAGACGCAGAAATGACAGCACAATAAACACATATTCAGCAACACAAAGAGTAACTGCCTGTAAGAAAGCGGAAGTGTCTCTGACCATCTTCATATACATTTTTTACATTTATTTAACTTTTTTATTGATTTAAGGCAGAGGTATCCAAATGATTTTCTATTGCGGGCCGTAAGGATGCAGAGATTAGGGCTGCACGATTCTGGCCAAAATAATAATCACAAATATTTTCATAAGTATTGAAATCATGATCATGAATCACGATTATTCATTATGTTAGGATTGGGGGTTAGGGTGATGAATGCGACTCTATTATTATAATAATAATAATAATAATAATAATAATGGATTAGATTTATATCACGCTTTTCATTGTTAGATATTCAAAGCGCTCATAGAGAAGTGGGAACCCATCATTCATTCACACCTGGTGGTGGTAAGCTACATCTGTAGCAACAGCTGCCCTGGGGTAGACTGACGGAAGCGTGGCTGCCAGTTTGCGCCTACGACCCCTCCGACCACCACCAATCATTCATTCATCATTCATTCACCAGTGTGAGTGGCACCGGGGGCAAGGGGAAAGTGTCCTGCCCAAGGACACAACGACAGCGATTTGGATGTCAATAGGTGGGAAGCGAACCTGCAACCCTCAGGTTTCTGGCACGGCCGCTCTAACCACTACGCCATGTAGTTTTTAATTAAATAGTAGGGGTGTGGGGAAAAAAATCAATTTGAATTTGAATTGCGATTCTCACGTTGTGCGATTCAGAATCGATTCTCTTTTTTGTTTTTAAATCGATTTTTAAATTTTTTATTTTTATTTTTATTTTTTTATCAATCCAACAAAGCAATACACAGCAATACCATAACAATGCAATCCAATTCCAAAACCAAACCTGACCCAGAAACACTCAGAACTGCAATAAACAGAGCAATTGAGAGGAGACACAAACACGACAGAGAAAAAAAACAAAAGTAGTGAAACAAAAATGAATATTATCAACAACAGTATCAATATTGGTTATAATTTCAGCATAGCAGTGATTAAAAATCCCTCATTGACATTATCATTAGACATAACAATTAAAAAAAAGAACAATAGTGTCACAGTGGCTTACACTTGCATCGCATCTCATAAGCTTGACAACACACTGTGTCCAATGTTTTCACAAAGATAAAATAAGTCATATTTTTGGTTCATTTAATAGTTAAAACAAATTTACATTATTGCAATCAGTTGATAAAACATTGTCTTTTATAATTATAAAAGCTTTTTTAAAAAACTCTACTACTCTGCTAGTTTGTCAGCAGACTGGGGTAGATCCTGCTGAAATCCTATGTATTGAATGAGTACAGAATCATTTTGAATCGGAAAAATATCGTTTTTGATTTGAGAATCGCGTTGAATCGGAAAAAATAGATTTATAATTGAATAGTGACCCCAAGAATGGATATTAAATCGAATCGTGGGACACCCAAAGATTCGCAGCCCTATTAAATAGTCTAATAAGAAGGCTAAATAAACTTTATGGGTATATTTAAAGACACATTTATTTGTTTTTGATCATTGTTAGAATCCGTGTGTCAGCTTTTTCTTATTACATATACTAATTTCCATTTTTTATGCTTTTTTATGGTGCCAGAAAAAAAAGGCATGTTTCACGGGTGACCTGTGCGTCATCAATTGGACACCCTCCTTGACTCTATCATACATTTATTCGTTTGTCACGTGAAACATGTATAATAAATGATAAAATACACAAATATTGTTATTTAGTAAAATTATTGAAAGAGTACTGTAATGCACATTTCTTCCTTCTCCATGACAACACAGAAAGGTGGCACTTTTCGAAAACCAATAACATGCCCATGCCTGCCAATGAGTTCCGTTCCCACGACTGCGATACACTGACCCGAAAAGGGACACACGGTACAAAATGGGTGGACAGAAGATATAAAAGAAAGCGTCATAAAAAAAAGGGAACTTACATTTATTCCCCTTGTATTGCCCACTGGGAGAGACTTTCCAAGCGAAGGAGAGACAAGGATTATTGGGAGGAGGAAGTCTCAATACAGAGACCACTTCATGACGTAGTTATCACTGTCCATTTCGAAGTAGAGGATCCAAAGATACCATCTTCATTCTTGATGATGATCGCAGCCAATGTTGTTTTCGTCATAAAAATGACGATGCGCACCAATGTCTTCTCTTATTCTTGAGCGGCAGGACATGATATGGTTGTTTTTGTTGTGTGTGCCCCTCAAAATAATTAGCGTAATAACAAAGATGCGTTCTTTTGCTTCGCCGCGGTAGATCAAATATGTTGTTTATCCGCAGAAAACACTTCAAAAAGTAAAGGAAAACAATCCTGTCTTGCTTCCTCATTCATGAGTAAACGTGTGTTGTTGGCCCTCTGTGTGATGTAGAGCGTCATCATGTTATGTCACACTTCAAATATGCTGCAGTCGTTTGCTGACCCCTTGTTCTCTCCCGCCGCTGCAGGTCGGGTGACCAACATTCCCCTAGGAATGGTAACGGACCAGTTTGGCATGATAGGTCTTTTGACGTTCATACGGGCAGCAGAGACCGACCCAGGGATGGTGCATCTGGCGCTCGGAAGTGACCTCACAACACTGGGACTCAATTTAAATTCACCAGAGTAGGACTTCAAACAAAAATTACAGCATCAATTAAATGGCAAAACAATCTTTAGTGATCTTTGTCTCCTCTCCTGACAGAAACCTTTACCCTAAATTTGCTTCTCCTTGGGCCTCAGCGCCTTGTCGACCACAAGATATCGGTAAGACATCTCTTTGATTATGAGAAACCATAAAGATGAGTGATTGTAAAATAAAATATTACTGGCTTATTTCTTCTGTTGTATTTCTTCAGACTTCCATGTTCCATCGGAGTACTTAACCAATATCCACATACGGGACAAGGTAATGAAATGCAATGAGACCTCTAAGAATGGTTTATAGTTCTCTTACAATATAAATAATCCGTTGCAGGGTCAAACACGTGCCACAGTAAAACCTCCTATGTCAGCAACGGGTCAAAAAGTGAATATAACAACAAAATAGAACTAGTCGCCCTTTGATTACATGTGACAGATGTGGAGGACAGTTTTTTTTAAAATGAATATGAGTTTTTAAATTAGTTTTCTTGTTGATGATTTTATTTGGTTTTGTATTGTGTCGTTATATTTATATGGTAATTATTATTCTGTGACTGTAAATTGTTTGCTTGATTTCTTATTGATGCTTTTGTTTTTTTCTGTATTGTGTAGTTATAAATATTTGCTTTTACTTGTAATTGTATTGAGTTTGTGGACCCCAAGAAGACTAGTGGATTGTTGTGGCAACCAGCTAATGGGGATCCTAATACAAATAAAAATCAAATTAACGTGTAAAATAAATAAATAAAAGATGTAAATGAATTGAGTAATTTTCATTTTGATGACTTATGATCAACATAGTATGCTTAGCATGAGGTCACATTTTTTTCGCACCAGATTTTAGTAAGACTTCAGCAATGTCGCCGTTTACAAGATGTATTCAAGCTTTACTTTTTGTCCTGTACTAATTTCTGTCCCCCCTACTGTCCTCCCTCCAGCTGGCTGCTATAAAACTTGCTCGATATGGTGAAGACTTGTTGTTCTACTTGTACTACATGAATGGTGGCGACTTGCTCCAACTTCTAGCAGCCTCAGAGCTGTGAGTATTCTCTTGTACAGTGTTTCCCATACGTTCATTGTTTTTGTGCTGGACCATCACCACCCATTTTGGCGCTATCTGTCTCCCCGCGCTCATAAACACACAATAAACATTCCTAGTCTGCCAGAGAATAAGAAGACTGCACAGGTTTTGCCAACTTTGCAATTTTGTTGCTGTATTTAAAGAGTAATTGCAGCCCTGTAGATACTCTTTTAGCAACAAATCTAATGTAGACTTCTTAAGACTGAAATAAAGGTAGGTATCGCTGATTTGTGCCCCTCCCCCCACCCAAAGGCACGCTGGCTGGTAACTAGGATTGCGCAATCAAAACAATAGAAATGATATCAGTTTGACTAACGATAGAGTTTTGATACCATCTTCATATTGTGTTGATTCATGTTGATGACACATTCTAGCTGTGAAACACAAATTTGACACCCGACAAGCCAACAAAGACATTTTTGATTGATTGATTGATACTTTTATTAGTAGATTGCACAGTACAGTACATATTCCGTACAATTGACCACTAAATGGTAACACCCCAATACGTTTTTCAACTTGTTTAAGTCGAGGTCCACGTTAATCAATTCATGGTACAAATATATACTATCAACATAATACAGTCATCACACAAGTTAATCATCATAGTATGTACATTGAATTATTTACATTATTTACAATCCGGGGGGTGGGATGAGGAGCTTTGGTTGATATCAGAACTTCAGTCATCAACAATTGCATCAACAGAGAAATGTGGACATTGAAACAGTGTAGGTCTTATTTAGTAGGATATGTACAGCCAGCAGAGAACATAGTGAGTTCAGATAGCATAAGAACAAGTATATACATTAGAAGTACATTTGAGTTGTTTATAATCCGGGGAGATGGGATGTGAATGGAGGAGGGTATTAGTAAAGTGTTGAAGTTGCCTGGAGGTGTTGTTTTAGAGCGGTTTTGAAGGAATATAGAGATGCACTTACTTTTATACCTGTTGGGAGTGCATTCCACATTGATGTGGCATAGAAAGAGAATGAGTTAAGACCTTTGTTAGATCGAAATCTGGGTTTAACGTGGTTTGTGGAGCTCCCCCTGGTGTTGTGGTTATGGCGGTCATTTACGTTAAGGAAGTAGTTTGACATGTACTTCGGGATCAAGGAGGTGTAGCGGATTTTATAGACTAGGCTCAGTGCAAGTTGTTTTACTCTGTCCTCCACCCTGAGCCAGCCCACTCAATTGAATGTAGCGTCCTTGCCAGCTGCTAACGTCACTCCACAGTGCAGCTTCTAAATCATTAATTCTTGCCTTCACAGCAGCAAATAAGTCACTGGAGGACTCAAAGACAAGAAGTAATAGCTAAACTTGCTACACTACACATTGTAGGAGGATACAAAGAAAACTAGCTAACCGCCAAGCTCAAGCTCTTGAATGTAAACAAAGGTGGGCGGATTGACACAAATTTTGACTGTAACAACATCAATTATAGTATCAGAGTATGGTCGATACTACAGTAATAAAATCTATATTTTATATCATCACAAAATCGTTGTGTTAATGTTTTTGTTATTTACAAACTCAGGAAATAAGAGCCTATTGTTATTTTGCAATATTGGCTAGGTGGCCACTTGTCCAGCTGGGATAGGCTCCAGCGCCCATGCGACCCCGAAAGGGACAAGCGGTAAAAAATGGATGGAAGGACTTCATACATTGTGTATGAAATAAAAGGGAATAAGGAAATGATTTATATTTTTCGGACTATGAGTCGCGTTTTTTTTTGTAGTTTGGCCGGGGGTTAGACATGGCCAAACTATAAAAATAAAAAAAAACAGAGAAGATTGCGACTTATAGTTCGAAAAATACGGTAAATATTATTGGATATGTGCGGATTACAGTTGGGATAAAAAAAGATATTGTTTAATTATCTTAAAAATGTGAATTATTAGCATTGATACGACCAATTCGGCCAATGTAACTAGAGTTTGGATCCTTACTCAGAAGAGTGTTAACACAAGTGTAGATAGAAAGAAATTACAACTCTGGATGTATACCAAGTAATGATATTTTTTGGTACCAGTCCCTAATTGGGTCGGTACAAGAACACTGCTAAAATTCTGGACTAATATGAAATGAACGAATGAAATAAGTTCATAATAATATGGCTAATATACGGCTATCTGTACTTTTTAAATCCATTTGACCCTGGTAATTATGACAAGAACTCTGTCACATTCATCCGAGTGTCGCTGAAAAGCATAAAAAAAAGACACAGCGGAACAGCCCATCAAAGTCGACATTTTAATGCCCCACTTAGGGTTATGAGGTTTGCGTAGTAAACAGAACCATAGATTTATGCGTCAGTGGAATCGTGGACCAAACACTGTTTATCAAAAACAGAATCTACAATGAATGCGGAAAGTCACAGGAATTGGTATAATGTGACTTAGATGCTGTCATTGAAAGGAAAAGGGGAAATCATGTTTAACTGACAAACCCTCACCTCTATGGAGCCTGGCCAGCGAATGGCCGGCACTCCAACTGGCATCCCTGCATCTCTTCTTGGGCCATCTCCATGCCTGCCTTCTTTACACGCCGCCACCTCAAACTACCAAACTAACTCCAAAATACAGAGTTGAACAGTTCCCAAATTACTTCTAGATGTCAGGTGATCTGTTTTTTTGGCAAATTTGATGACTACTGGTTGTCCAAAATATGTGTGAAAAACACAGTATTACTTCTGGCAATGCTTGGAAGTAGTGGACATGACCATGGATCTTCAGGATTGCTTGTTATTTTTATTGGATAGTAGTATGTTTATTTTAATTGTTAGTTTTTCCTTTACTACCTCTTGTGTTATTTATTTTACCCCATATTTGTTCCCACAATCGCACCTTAAGTTTGAGTCTTTAATCTCGTTATATGCAAATATAAAGACAATAAAGTCTATTCTATTTTATTCTCACCATATTCTATTCTATTCATTCAATCAATCAATATTTACTTATATAGCCCTAAATCATGAGTGTCTCAAAGGGCTGCACAAGCCACAACCACATTGGTAAGTTAATGCTCACTTGACAGCTTCTAATACTAGAGTTGGAGCACCAGTGTTGAAATAATAACCGATGCTTCTTTCAATTACTTGAAACCATGTAAACTCAAATTTATTAGTACATTGTTATGTTGTTGTGCTTTTTGTTTTAAATGTACATAGAATGTTATAAAATGTCGAACTAACTCCTAGTTGATTTGGTTTGCTTTAAAAACTTGCAGGTTAAAAACAATGTAAAAAATTGTAATGTTTATCAAGAGCACATTGTTTTTTTCCCATAACGCCCAGTCCAAGGATTTGATAATCAGCTTGAAATAATCACAAATAAGGAAGCAATAAAGCTAATAAAAAGGGTAATAGAAATGTTAAGTTATTTTCACAACTTTATATGCACCAATTCAACTTATATATATATATATATAAATAAAGGTTTATTTTAAACAGGGACAGATACAGAAATACAGATATCTGAAACAGTCATCCAATGTATGCATCATAGTGTTTGTAGCCAAAGCTAGTTTACAACACTTGTCCCCAACAACAACAACACAGATCCAACATCATTAAAATAGGAAAATAAAAAGAATAGTCCATAATAATGATAATAGTAAAAACAGAGACAAGTTGCAGACTAGATAATAAACAATAAGTAAAGATTAGTAAAAACTAAACATGGGAACACGATTGTTGCTCAACTAGCCACAAATGTGTTTGTTTTTTGAAAGTGACAAGTGCAGGTATCGTATATCCTTGAATAGCCGCTGAGCATGTAATATGTGCCTGCCTTGAATTACGGCCGGGCAAAACTCGTTCCCCAAATTAATAATTGCATGCTTACGTTGTGACGTCATGAGTGACCTTTCACCTGCAGACTTTTCTAATCGGCGGAGGATTTTTTTTTTTGCTTTTAGTATGTGTCAACCAAGGGTTTTTTCCACAGCCATTCAGATCACACTAATGGCTGTGATAAAAAACAACTTCAACACTCTTAATAATATGTGCCACACTCTGTGAACCCTAACCAAACACATTTCTGGAGAACATATGCCCTGCAACACACCACAAACGCAACACAACACCTACCCACAATGCAATGCATCCACGACTCCTGGCTACACCGTCCATACACCCGCTGGCACCGCTGTAGAGCATTGGTCCCCAACCACCGGGCCACGGGCGCAGAATCATTTTATATATATATATTTTTTTTTTTTTATCACACTCAAATTTTTACTGCATGCCATTGGTAAGCGCAGGGGTGAGAAGAGGTTTTAAAATTATTAGCGCCTGCTTACTTTTACCGCATGCTTTGAATAGGCGCAGGAGTAAGAAGAGGTTTTAAATTAATTAGCGCCCCGGTGGCTATTCAAGGAAATACGGTATACTTTTCAAAGTGTCAGGTAGAGAGTTCCATTTTATTGAAAAGGCAGTCTGGGCAAAAGATGTTCTACGGAATGGAACGCAACAGTTGCCTTTTGACATTGCTGGGGTGGTAGATCTGGTACCACTTTGTTGTCCAGGGTGTACCCCGCCTACCGCCCGAATGCAGCTGAGATAGGCTCCAGAACCCCCCGCCGTCCCAAAAGGGACAAGCGATCGGAAATGGATGGATGGATATGCACCAATTACATATGGTACCAATAAATACCAGTATTGATAAGGGAGTAGGGTTCTTGAGGGTGCATGGGAGTTTGCCCAACCAGTCTACATGTGCTTCGTGGACTTGGAGAAGGCATTCGACCGTGTTCCTCGGGAAGTCCTGTGGGGAGTGCTCAGAGAGTATGGGGTATCGGACTGTCTTATTGTGGCGGTCCGCTCCCTGTACGATCAGTGCCAGAGCTTGGTCCGCATTGCCGGCAGTAAGTCGAACACATTTCCAGTGAGGGTTGGACTCCGCCAAGGCTGTCCTTTGTCACTGATTCTGTTCATAACTTTTATGGACAGAATTTCTAGGCGCAGTCAAGGCGTTGAGGGGTTCCGGTTTGGTAACCGCAGGATTAGGTCTCTGCTTTTTGCAGATGATGTGGTCCTGATGGCTTCATCTGACCGGGATCTTCAGCTCTCACTGGATCGGTTCGCAGCTGAGTGTGAAGCGACCGGAATGAGAATCAGCACCTCCAAGTCCGAGTCCATGGTTCTCGCCCGGAAAAGGGTGGAGTGCCATCTCCGGGTTGGGGAGGAGACCCTGCCCCAAGTGGAGGAGTTCAAGTACCTAGGAGTCTTGTTCACGAGTGGGGGAAGAGTGGATCGTGAGATCGACAGGCGGATCGGTGCGGCGTCTTCAGTAATGCGGACGTTGTACCGATACGTTGTGGTAAAGAAGGAGCTGAGCCGGAAGGCAAAGCTCTCAATTTACCGGTCGATCTACGTTCCCATCCTCACCTATGGTCATGAGCTTTGGGTCATGACCGAAAGGATAAGATCACGGGTACAAGCGGCCGAAATGAGTTTCCTCCGCCATGTGGCGGGTCTCTCCCTTAGAGATAGGGTGAGAAGCTCTGCCATCCGGGAGGAACTCAAAGTAAAGCCGCTGCTCCTCCACATCGAGAGGAGCCAGATGAGGTGGTTCGGGCATCTGGTCAGGATGCCACCCGAACGCCTCCCTAGGGAGGTGTTTAGGGCATGTCCAACCGGTAGGAGGCCACGGGGAAGACCCAGGACACGTTGGGAAGACTATGTCTCCCGGCTGGCCTGGGAACGCCTCGGGATCCCCCGGGAAGAGCTAGACGAAGTGGCTGGGGAGAGGGAAGTCTGGGTTTCCCTGCTTAGGCTGTTGCCCCCGCGACCCGACCTCGGATAAGCGGAAGAAGATGGATGGCTGGATGGATGGATAAGGGGGTACTGGTAAAAGTCTATCGATATAATCCCTAATTATAACAGAAAGTAACCAGATATTTGACAAGTAGATGAAAAATAGTTTTAAGAAAACAATATGACTACAAATGATGCAATATGTTTCTGCATATGTCAGCAGCTAAATTAGCAGCCTTTGTAACGTGTTTTGAGATGGGTTTGTAATTTTTTACATGCCAAATAATATATGCTGATACCGTTGTAGAAAGAAGCTTAAATATATATCCCTATACAAATTTGGCCCATCTCTACTAATATTAATAACAAATAGTTTGGAATCCCACACTTACTTGTTTTGCTTCCCATGATTTTTACTGACTTTTTGCAAATGCATCCGAACAATTGTCATTATATCGCTTCCCCAGCAGAACCTTTTGCAAAATTAATCAATCAATCAATCAATCAATGTTTATTTTTATAGCCCTAAATCACAAGTGTCTCAAAGGGCTGCAGAAGCCACAACGACATCCTCGGTTCAGAGCCCACCTAAGGGCAAGGAAAAACTCACAACCCATGTCAATGTGAATGACAATGCGAAACCTTGGAGAGGACCGCAGATGTGGGTGAACATGCCAGTCTTGTTTTTTTGTTGAGTCCTACAACATGTTTATACTGTAAGTATTGTACTTATTACACAACATTAGGGCTGCAAATCTTTGGGTGTCCCACGATTCGATTCAATATCCATTCTTGGAGTCGCGATTCGATTATATATCCATTTTTTCCGATTCAACGCGATTCTCGATTCAAAAACGATATTTTTCCGATTCAAAACGATTCTGTATTCATTCAATACATATAGGGGTGTAACGGTACACAAAAATTTCGGTTCGGTACGTACCTCAGTTTAGAGGTCACAGTTCCGTTCATTTTCGGTACAGTAAGAAAACAACAAAATGTACATTTTTTGGGGTTATTTATTTACCAAATTTGTAAAAAATGGCTTTATCCTTTAAAAAATAGTAACACTATAATAATTCTACCCACGTTAATCCACATTAAACTCCCTCAAGTTGTTGCTTGGATTAAATAAAATGACAAAACCTTTCTTCTACATATAAAAAGTGCAACATTAAACAGTTTCAAGTCCACTCATCATGCTTAATTTATTACAGCATTTGGGAAGCCTGTAGTTGACTTTTATTATACACACACACACAGCAAAATGAGCTAACGTAACGCTAAAAGTTAATTAGCCTTCACCTCAACCCAGAACTATGAGAGAGCTGAGCTGCAGTTTAAGTTTCTAGAAGGTCAACGGGCTCATAGTGATGTTCGTAGTAGTTGTGACTGGGAAGTGTTTTTTATAATTTGGGGAGTGTACGATGTCCTGCTAAACCAGGGGTGGGCATTACGTCGATCGCGATCAACTGGTCGATCTCGGAGGGTGTGTCAGTCAATCTCAAGCCAGGCATTAAAAAATAGACATAAAAATGAGCAATCATCAATCATACCAAGACTTCACTTTCGTCAGTTGTTTGACATTCTCAGCACCCGAGGATCTTGTGAGATGACGCTGGCTGCTGCGAGCTCATATTTAAGAAAAAAATCACTAACAGGGCGGACGCAGAGAAACACATTTTATTTCTAGAGACTCCGTACCTACTGTCAAAACTCTAAAGACCGACTGCACAGTTCCTGTCTTCACCATAAAAGACCTGTTTCATCCTGCCTGTGCTAACAAAATAAGAGTCTCAGAAAGCTAGCAAGCTACGGAGTTTGATGCCAATGTATTTCTCCCCCGCCCTCAGCGACCGCTTTCTCACTTGCTTGCCCACCCGCACAGTCACTGACGTCACTCACCTGCTGCCAGACATTAAAGGGCCACACACATATGCTACTCTCATAACAAAGTGTTTAAAAACGAGTATGCAAGTTGGACAAATGAGATGCCAAATCCAAACACTTTCATGTGGTATTGAACAGAAAGGAGGACTTTTTTTTTCCTCCATTTGAAAATGCGGACGTTATCAGCACCACTGTCTAATTCCAATCAATGCAAGTCATCAGAATCAGGTAATACACCAACTTATATTCTTGTCTTCATGAAAGAAAGGAATCTATGTGTGTTAAACATGCTTGTATTATCATTAAACACCATTAACTTGTTAACAAAAATGTCTCTTTCATAAATAAATAAATATAAATTATAAATAGGAATGAGGTAGATCTCCTCGACTTGGTCAATTGAAAAGTATGTCGCCTGCAGAAAAAGTGTGAGCGCCCCTGTGCTAAACACATATCTGCTCATCTCGACGGCGGAGCACTGACTGCATGCGCTCTGAATACGCACTGCTGATTGGCTTTGTATGTAACCAATCAGATGGTTGTGTGGGCGGGACAATGCTGGGTGCTCACTGCTCAGACAGACAGAGGCAGAAAGCAGAGCAGCTTGTTAAGACTTTAGATTACAAACTCGTTCGATACACCCTCGCACCGAACCGAAACGGTTCAATACAAATACACGTACCGTTACACCCCTAAATACGTAGGATTTCAGCAGGATCTACCCCAGTCTGCTGACATGCTAGCAGAGTAGGAAATTAAAAAAAAAAAGCTTTTATAATTGTAAAGGACAATGTTTTATCAACTGATTGCAATAATGTAAATTTGTTTTAACTATTAAACAAACCAAAAATATGACTTATTTTATCTTTGTGGACACAGTGTGTTGTCCAGCTTATGAGATGCGATGCAAGTGTAAGCCACTGTGACACTATTTTTTTTAATTTTTATAAATGTCTAATATTGATACTGTTGTTGATAATATTCATTTTTGTTTCACTACTTTTGGTTTGTTCTGTGTCGTGTTTGTGTCTCCTCTCAATTGCTCTGTTTATTGCAGTTCTGAGTGTTGCTGGGTCAGGTTCGGTTTTGGAATTGGATTGTATTGTTATGGTATTGCTGTGTATTGGTTTGTTGGATCGATAAAAAAAAAATAATCGATTTTTAGAAAAATGAGAATCGATTCGTATTCGAATCGATTTTTTCCCACACCCTTACACAACAAGCATCTTAGTTGTAGTGTTCGTGACCAAATTTGAAGGTGTTGAAGTAAAACTACAAATGCTAATCAGTAGCATGTTTATGGCAAATCCAATGTAAACTTGCATCAAGCTAGCCCATTTGGAAAAGTGTAGGATATTTGAGCACTTTCTATCAGGCATGCTACGTTATCTAGCTGAGTCTGCTATGAATACACTCGTTTCCCCGCCGAGTCCACAACCGTTAGTGCCGTCACGTGCAGCCGAGGTCTGGAAAGAGGCTACCGTTGGATTTCATGTGAACCGACTGGACTCGGTACCCATCCCTAGCCGCCACCGCCACAAGTAGATTGCCGTTCTTTGGGGAACACTTGGACTTAAATAGCCGCTGGTGAGTTCACATCACAGTGTTGGTATTCTAACTCGTGTCTCCAGCTTTAACCGGGACTGGCGGTACCACAAAGAGGAGCGAGTGTGGATCACCCGGGCGCCCGGCATGGAGCCCACACTGAAGACCAACTCTTACGAGAGGGGGACCTACTACTTTTTTGACTGTCTAAACTGGAGGAAAGTGGCCAAGGTGGGAGTCCACTGCTGATTTCTGCGCCGATTTTTTTTGGACCCCAAAAAAAAAAACAGCAACAATGCTAATGTTTCCTGTCAAAATTGTTTGTGCACATCCAAGGAATTCCACCTGGAGTACGACAAGCTGGAAGAGAGGCCTCACGTGCCGACGACATTCAACTACAATCCAGCCCAGCAGGCGTTCTAAGGCTCCAGCTGTCCTGCAAGTGTCCTGGGAGGGCGCTGTTTTTATTCCTCGAGGATTTGTCTATTTGACTGCAGGAGGCGGGAGGGCGTGTCTGACATCAGAACTCCTTTTCATGCTGCCCACAGAACCAACACTTGTTCCGTTTTTATTCTGTTTTGTTTCCCCCTGTTTTTTTTTTTTTCCCTTCTGTCTTGATTTCGAGCAGGGTCTGTGTTATGTTTACGTCTCGGAGTCTGAAGCCTGAGTTCTCCCAGGGACCCTCGAATGTAACACCAGAAATAAGGGCAAGGCTAAGTTAACATCCTCAGACTCAAGTGAAAGAAATGCAATGTTTATTGTTGCACTATATTTAGTAATAAAAGAACACAACATTTCTTTTGTGTTTTTTATTTTTTATTTTTAAATGCCAACACTCCCTGAATTTGAATTTTCATTGGTCCAGGAAGTTTCCCCCTTTTCTCATTTTATTCCACCACCAACTATCTACATGTTTTCTCTAATTTCTTGGTGTTTCACCTTTTGTTTCTATTTCTTGTTGAATGTGGACTACTTATCCCATATGGACAAATCCTCCACAGAGTTGCTTTAAGGCAAACTAAACACTTTCCAGTCTTTGTTACAATTTTGTAAGAACTGTGTATATTGTGTTTCTTTAAATCACATGGCTTAGTATATGTAATTTTGAATGTGTATATATGATTGCAATATATATATGTGTATACAGTATATATATATATATATATGACATCTATTTTGGAAGGAACCTTTCTCTGCCTTGTACCTCGTTTTTTGGGGTTAGCGTGGATGCAATATGTGAAATTAGCTGCGGGAGAGTCTGAATCAAAAATAAGTTACAAAGTGAACATAGTGAAACCTTTTTAGAGAATGACGCAAAAGTCAAGTTTAGGCAGCAGAATTTCATAGGAAAAAATATGGAGAAAAACATAAAAAGGTGCAAGTCTGTCTTGTATTTCTCCAGACGACTTCTTCATCTTTGTATTAAAGCAGGAAAAGGCTTTCTTGAATCACAATCTAAGAGTTTGTTTCATTATTATTTTTTTTTTTGGTACACAAAATGAACAAACATTCTTTAAATGTGCAAGTTTTATTCATTTTCAAAGATGCATCTCATGGAATGTCAAGCTTATCGCATCAATAAGATATAAAATTAAGAAAAGTTTTTTCCAATTTTTTTTTAAATGTACTCCTGTATCAGTGCTGTGAAAAAGGACATCTTTAGATGTATCATATTTACGTTAATCAGGCCATCTAAAGTCAAACGCCGCTACGGTTTAGAAAGGCACGTACACATTAAATGACACAAGGTGGTAAAATGAGCGTTACACAAACATTCGTACAGAGGCGGCAAGATCAGCGCTACAATCATGTTATGACAAAGATGTCTTTGAGCACTGCAGTCTAAACACAAATAGTATTTATGTCTCACAAGACCGCCTGCCAAGACAAATAAGCCATTTTGTTTGTGCTACAATCTGAAAAATGGTAAAGACACTTAGTGCAGGAGGTCTTAATTAGTACACATTCTTGGATGAAATCACTTAGTGTTGGACATTAAAAACCACCATCCGCCAAATGTGTCCATCTTTCTCCGCCTCTCCAGTCCAGTTTTCAGTCTGACACGTCGCACACGTTGTTAGAAGTGTGCCTGCTATTGCTGCTGACGCCTCATTTTGATGCAGAGTTGGAGCCGTCAGAAGAACTTCCGTTTTTAGACGCATCTTCTATTGGGGACACATACTTCCGTCATTCATTCATCTATCTATCTATCCAGCATTACAGCACCAACTTGGCATTTTGTACATTCAACAACCTTTATCTTTCTTTTCCTGAGTCTCCTCAGCTGCGGTCTTGTCCGCTCGGAAAAAAATCCGAGCGCTGCTTAAGGAAAAGTGAAGCAGCTCAAACTCCTGCAGATGGAGATGACATGTCAGTTGGTCTCATGCAGTGTTGTCGCGATACCAACATGTATTTCGATACTTTTCTAAATAAAGGGGGACCACAAAAAAAAATGCATTATTTGCTTTAATTTAACAAAAGATCTTACATTAAACATATGTTTCTTATTGTAAGTTTGTCCTTAAATAAAACAGTGAACATACAAGACAACTTGTTTTTTATTAGTAAGTAAGCAAAAAAAGGCTCCTATATACTCGGCTAACATATTTTATCATTCTATTATTTTGTCAACATTATTAAGGACCAGTGGTAGAAAATGAATTATTAATCCACTTGTTCATTTTCTGTCAATATCTGCTTATTTTCTGTTTCAACATGTTCTTTCTACACTTCTGTTAAAAGGTAATAATCACTTATTCTTCTGTTGTTTGATACTTTACATTAGTTTTGGATGATCCATCCATCCATTTTCTACCGCTTATTCCCTTTTTGGGGTCACGGGGGGCGCTGGCGCCTATCTCAGCTACAATCGGGCGGAAGGCGGGGTACACCCTGGACAAGTCGCCACCTCATCGCAGGGCCAACACAGATAGACAGACAACATTCACACTCACATTCACACACTAGGGCCAATTTAGTGTTGCCAATCAACCTATCCCGTCATGTCCGTTGTGTCCTGAGCAAGACACTTCACCCTTGCTCCTGATGGGTGCTGGTTGGCGCCTTGCATGGCAGCTCCCTCCATCAGTGTGTGAATGTGGAAGTAGTGACAAAGCGCTTTGAGTACCTTGAAGGTAGAAAAGCGCTATACAAGTACAACCCATTTATCCCCAGGTGCATGTCTTTGGAAGTGGGAGGAAGCCGGAGTACCCGGAGGGAACCCACGCATTCACGGGGAGAACATGCAAACTCCACACAGAAAGATCCCGAGCCTGGATTTGAACCCAGGACTGCAGGACCTTCGTATTGTGAGGCAAACGCACTAACCCCTCTGCCACCGTGAAGCCTAGTTTTGGATGATACCACAAATTTAGGTATCGACCCGATACCAAGTAGTTACAGGATCATACATTGGTCATGATTTACGTTCTCATGTGTCATGAGTTTATAAACATATCAGTTTAGAAAAAAAAAAAAAGATTTTGTGACGATAAAAAATATTGATGCTATCATAGTAGTATTGACGAGATACTCTCTTGTACTTGATATCATTACAGTGGATCTTAAGTGTAGATCCACCAATGGCGTTTATTTACATTGTGATGCCGGTGAGCTACATTGTGTAGTGAAGTGAAGTGAATTTATATAGCGCTTTTCTCTAGTGACTCAAAGCGCTTTACATAGTGACACCCAATATCTAAGTTACATTTAAAGCAGTGTGGGTGGCACTGGGAGCAGGTGGGTAAAGTGTCTTGCCCAAGGACTCGACGGCAGTAACTAGGATGGCGGAAGCGAGAATCGAACCTGCAACCCTCACGTTGCTGGCACGGCCACTCTACCAACCGAGCTATGCCGCCCCAAGCATGTTTACCTATTCCTCGTCTTGCAGGGATGACACTTGTAACAAACGTACTTTGTCGCCATGGAGACCGGGATTAGTGATTTAGAAGTAGCTAAGACACTGCAGATTGCGAATGGACATTACCCGCTAGCTAGCTAGCCATGTCTTAAAGCAGTCTTCCCCAACCTTTTTGTAGCTGCAGACCGGTCAACGCTTGATAATTTGTCCCGCGGCCCGGCGGGGTATGGATTTTTTATTTTTATTTTTTCTCTTTGTCATGAAAAAGGGAGGTTTTTTTTGGGTTGGTGCACTAATTGTAAGTGTATCTTGTGTTTTTTTATGTTGATTTAATGATAATAAAAAAAAATTAAAAAAACTCATAAAAATTTATAAAAAATTCTTCTGCGGCCCGGTGGTTGAGGACCACTGTCTTAAAGCACCTCTTCCTGAGGGCGTTTCAGTGTTACAACTTCACCTTTATTGTTAGTTTTTAATCTAAAAGGCTTCTATTCTCCCTTT